>NC_051389.1:31301876-31321876 GCF_015228065.2 Penaeus monodon
GTGGCAAAGAAACTGGGGACCCTACCACGTACTCCACGCCAATATTATCACAACATGAAAAACTACAATTAAGTTCATGCTGTGAACGCGGCGGCTCAAATCCTGAACCAACGTTAAAAAGAAAGCAAAAAAAAAAAAAAAAAAAAAAAAAAGAAAGAAAAAAAAAAAAAAAAAAAAAAAAAATATATATATATATAACTATATATATCTATATATACATATATATATGTCTATGTGTGTGGATGTATATATATATATATAGTGTGCAGCTTGCTCACCCGGTGTGTGGTTGTAGTGTGGTGTTGTGTGAGTGTGTGTGTGTGTTAGTGTGTGTGTGTGGTGTGTCTGGTATATAAATAAATATATATATTATATATATCTATATAATATATATATATATATCTGTCTGTGGTTGTATAATATATATATATAATATATATAATATATAATATACATATATATCTTTCTTTTAAAGGATAGGTTCATGTCTGAGCCGCCGTGATCACAGACATGATAACTTAAGGTAGGCTTTTTCATGTTGTGAGCTCTTCGGAGTGAGTACGCGGAAGGGTCCCCAGTCCTTTCCACGGAGAGTGACGGTGATACTCTTTAGGTAATCATATCTCTTCTATTTATCGTGGCTTGGGACCAGGCATTGACTTGGGCTGCTGGCCCACCAGTGGCGTAGGTAGGCAATCAGGTGAAGTCCTTGCCCAAGGGAACAAACCGGCGTTCGGTGACTCGAAACCCGAAATTCAGGATTGCCGTCGTGACAGTCTTGAGTTCGACCTCGAACAATTCGCCCACCGCGGGCCTTTTGACGATCATGGGCTTCCATGATTTTTTCTTAGCAATTTAGAGCGGTGGTTTGCAATTGCTTCCGCCGGTGTTTTTATCGAGGCACCATCACTATTTACCCGGCCCTGATTGAGCTGGCTTGGACCAGGGGCTAGGCAGCCAATCCGAGGTGAATTACTTGCCCAAGGGGAAAAAACGCGCCGGTCTGTGACTCGAACCCTCGAATCTCAGATTGCCGTTGCGTGACAGATCTTGAGTCCGACGACTCTAACCATTCGGCCACCGCGGCCCCCATATATATATATATAATATATATATATATATATATATATATATAAGATATATATATATATAAGATATATATATATATATAGATACATAATATGTATATATACTATATATATATTATATATTGTGTGTGTGTGTGTGTGTGTGTGTGTGTGTGTGTGTGTAGAACTACATATATGTATGTCTGTCGTTTATATATATATATATATAATATATATATATATCTATGGCGTGTGTGTGTGGTGGGGTGTGTGTGGTGTGTGTGAGTGTCTGGTGTGTGTGTGGTGTGTGTGTTTGTGGGTATGTGTGAGTGTGTTGTGTGTGTGTGTGTGGTGTGTGTGTTGGTACAAATCATCTCTGTCTGTCCTATCTATCTCTCTCTATCCTCATACTCTCCTCTCTCTCTCTCTTTTCCTTCAAAAAAAAAAAAAAAAAAAAAAGGAACTGGGGACCATGCACGTACTCCACTCCAAGAGCATCACAACATGAAAAAACTACAATTCAAGTTTCCTGCTGTGACCACGGCGGCTCAGACATAACCTACGTAAAAGAAGAAGAGAAGATATATATATATATATATATATATATATATATAATATATATATATATATATAATGGTGTGTGTGTGTGTGGTGTGTGGTGTGTGTTGGTGTGTGTGTGTGTGTGTGTGGGTGTGGTGCGTGTGTGTGATTGTGTGTGTGTGTGCACAGCGTATTTCGTAGGTGATGTGTTAACGTAACACATGAGGCATTAGGTGTATCGTCACAAGATTATCAGCGCATAATGATAGCCCTATATACTTAACCATCAGTGTGAACCAAGTATAAAGGGACTATCAGTAATGAGGTAGTTGTATGGCATCTCTGGACATCAGGGTTACCAAACATGTGGTTACGTCGGACAACACATTTCACTGACATTCCTACTTTTGTCCAAATGTTTCACGCACATTGTGGGCACCGATAATTTTGCGCTCAGTCGAACATTCCACTGTCATAAATTTACTTTCATACAGAGAGATGGTCGAAGAGCGAATCGAATTGCGGTGACCTGGTTGTCAGCCTCTCATTTCCACATGACCCTGCCCAAGAACAGGGCAGGGTCAGTATGGCTACCATTCTGAAGGCCAGCTGCAAAAACGCCGCGACATACCTCAGCCAAACCGAAGGACGAAGGGAGATCGAAGGCAGGAAGCTCAGGCAAAAATAACACTGAACAGATTTGACAGAAAGGAGAGAGAGGTGAACCCAAAACACAGGATTTCTGAAAAGGAAGAGGAAACTAGATTCCCACACACAGATGAATCAACGGAGGAAGACATCCGTGGGCAGAGGGGAGGAGAAACGGAAAGAGAAAGAAGATGAAGTCTTCTAAAAAGTGTGCGAATTATGACGATCCTCGAGAAGGAGCTTCCTCTTGAAAGCGAGGACGCCATAAAGTAGAACGTTGGTGAACAAGGAGTCGAAATCCTAAGCTCATCAGGTTAAAGACATAGATACCACGGAAAGAGAAGATGAAGTCTTAAAAGTGGGCGAATTATGACGAAATGATAATAAAGAATAAGAAAGGAAGTAAGGGTGTTAAAGTGAGAGACTGTGCACAACAGGAACGCAATTGGGTGCGTCCAGATCCAAGGGAGGAGGAGATGATGGGAAGCAGAGGCACGCTCGGCATAGGGTCTTGGTAATAATAGAAGTGGGGGGTGGCGAAGGGTTGATGACCTGAAACTTTGGCAAAATTTTGCCTCGAAAAGCAGGATGTCGCTAACGTGGGCTGCCGATCGGGGGAGACATCATTTCAACGGATCGCCTGATTCCTTCAACTTGGAACCAGAGCCTTCCTTCGCTTCTTTTCCTGTCCTTATTACCATGTGTTTACCACGTGGCCTCTCCTCTCCCCAAATATAATCCTGTAGTCGCCATTTCACTCTCCTGACTCTGAAGATGAAGTCAAGAGGATTTCGAAACTGTGTTGCATCATTTTCAGTAAATTCGTTTATGAATCGTGGGCTTTGTGTGTTACCATTCACACTAAAACGTTTTTACTTATAATACTGTAGCAATGATAATAATACTGATAATGATAATAATAACCAATAATGATAATATTAAACAATAATGATAATGATAGTAATGATAATATTAATAATAAATTTTGATAATAATAATAACATTAATATAAACAATAAAATAATAATGATAACTATAGTAATAATAACAGTAATACATATAATAATAGAAATGGTAATAAGGGATTAAATAATGATAATGATAATAATAATGATAATGATAATAATACACCAATAATTTTAATGATCATGATAATAATAATACGATTGATAATAAAAATAAATATAATGATAATAATAATAATAATAATAATAATAATTAATAAATAATTATTATTATTATAATAATAATAATAATAATAATCGTCATAAAAAACAAGAAGAACAAGAACAAGAACAAGAAACTGAACAAGAAACAATAATAAAACATATTGTAATAAGAATAAAACTGGTAGGGTAGGCCTTCCGATCGCTAAGCGGCCCAAGCTTCAGTCCCAGCTCGAGGCGGCGCGCACACATTCTTCTGAAAGCCCCCCCCGACCCAACAATTTCAGCATGACAGACTGCCCATTTAAATCCTTGGAAAGCCCACCAATATATCACATAATGCTAAAAGATCCAGAATGGCGTGGAAAATATATAGCAGAGTCCTGATGGGAGCCATCGGGGAGACGTACGGGCACGCGCCCGCGCCCGCCCTCGCCCGCCCTCGCCCTTCTTCTCACTCTCCTCGCCGACTCCCGCCGCCCTCGACACCGCCTCCCCCTAGCCCTGCAAGCCCTTCCACGTCCTCGCCCGCCTTCCCCCGCCCCTCGCCCGCCTGCCCCGTCCTTCGCCCACCTTCCCACGGCCTCGCCCCCGCCTTCCCACGCCCTCGCCCTCCTTCCACGCCCTCGCCCGCCCTAGCCCGACTTCCAAAGCACCCTCGCCCGCCCTCGCCCGCCTTCCACGCCCTCGCCCTACTTCTCTCGCCTCGCCCGCCTTCCACGCCCTCGCCCGCCCTCGCCCGCCTCCCCACGCCCTCACCGCTCTCGCCCCACCTTCCCTCGGCCCGCCTTCCGAAGCCTTAGCCCGCCTCTCGCATGCCCTCGCCGCCTATCTATTATATACATGTATTATAGCTATGTACAACCAGGAGGAAAAAAAAAATGTTTTATATCTTGTAATTATAACATATCAATTAAATTATGATTTGACTATGTCTGATATCTCAGAGCATACTGCATTGGCTAAACTGATGTGATATTTAACTCCGCCCTTTTAATTGAACCAGTCAGTCCTTGAGTATTTTTCTAGTTTTAAGGGTTTTTTTCAGCGATTTTCTAATACAATAGTAAAAATATAAACGAAAACGAATTATATATATATATATATATTTAAATATATATATATTATATTAATATAGATCATAATTTAAATTATATATATAGTATATATATATCTATATTCTATATATTATATATATATATATATATATATATATGCCTGTGATAAAGGCCAACAAGGTGGGGCTTAACTGGGAAGTTACCAGCTGGATTTCTTCAAGACGGAGTAGAGCTTCCCTGTTTCAGATTACCTTGCTTAGGACGATGCCTTCCTTTGCGCTTTCCCCTGGGAATCGGACGCCGTCAACCCGAGTGAATGCCTTTCCGATCTGGGTTCGCAGCTGGAATTATGTTGCATCTAATTTTTACTGTGATGCGTGTCGGGTTATCATTCTTGGGGGATGTCAAAAATGCCAATCGTTTTAGCCAGAAGTATATGGAATACCTACTTATGAAGGTATCAAATCATGAAGGAGGAATTAGATATTATGCTGCATCTTTAATTTGGAATAATGTGTTGCCTTATCAGGGTATAATGCTTAACGGAGAACATCACTCAATAGCAGGATCACCATTTCACAAACTCAATGCTTTTGAAGACATTCATGAATAAGGCAGTTTTGGCCAGGACAGTTCCTTGTTAGTTGCCTCTTCGGCTATTTTCATAGCCATGTTCATGACGCAGGCAGTGGCATGAGGGACTTCTTGACCTCGATGAAAGTAGCATCTGCAAGGCAGAAGGAGCTAGGGTGAGAAAGAAAAAGGACTTGCATTGAAAACAAATGTGAACACAATATTTACAAAGTGTCTCTCGACTCAAGAAATACAATCCTAATACTAACGTCAGGTTGTCTGGGCAGCTCAGGCCAACTCGGAAATGGCTTTTGTAAGAACTCTCTGGCTTCTGAATTTCGTGTGCATTAATTCTTTGTCCACCAGCATTTCCATGACCTTGGTACATTGAGCACCTCCACCATCCGAAGGAAAAGACAAAAGAGCATTCCTCTAAAGAACACTAGGCCGATGCAGCGAAGTAGTTTAAGTATATATGAAACTGAATGCGCAATATTTCGCACTTAAAATCGGAGTAAGAAGCACGTACCGACTCCACAGATCTTGTAAGGCGCATATCGCACTTTTCTCGGCTTTCGGCCGGGTAG
Source organism: Penaeus monodon (assembly GCF_015228065.2). Taxonomy (NCBI): domain Eukaryota; kingdom Metazoa; phylum Arthropoda; class Malacostraca; order Decapoda; family Penaeidae; genus Penaeus; species Penaeus monodon. The sequence goes on from NC_051389.1 coordinate 31,307,516, forward strand.
CCTTGAGTCTTCGCGGAAGCACAAACGTGCTTCAGGTCGGGAATCATGTCAGAGAAGCCAAAGGCAGGGTGTGAAGCTGACCAGGCAAAGAAAGGGCGATCAGTATAACTAGTCCGACAGGAAAACTTCATGGCATATGACAATGACATCTAATGTATGCTTGAGAAATATAGAAGAAATTGCTGTTAAACTATCCTCCATTTTTGTTTCGACTAGAGAGGTAAAAACGAAGTAAAAACTACTCAAATGGGCGGGCCCTCATTCGGAGGCATTCTCATTTTTTCTTTCATGCTATCATTCTTCTTCGGATCGGCATCAGAATCTCCATGCCTATTTGTTAGCTGCCAGGGAAGTCATGGGGAAAAATATAAATTTATCCAGAAGGAAAAGCGAAAGTTCATTCGAGGGGCTCCTTTCTGCTTCGAATATTTGCTCATCGTTGTTTAGCCGATTGACTGACGCCCTCGAGGAAGAGCGTTGGGATTGTTGTGTTTGTCGTGATCCATTCCGCTCGCGACTACAGCGAGTGCCGCCAGTAACAGGATCGTCAGCGTCTTCATGGTGGTAAGTCTGGGGTTATAAGGATAAGGTTAAGTCCGATATGCCGAACTTAGAATCGCCCTGGTTATGCCATGAGGGGGAGCTCGACCTGTGTCGACTAATGCCGGACCGCTCACGTGTGTCAGCTGGTGCTGACTCGGCTGAACCTAGTCTTTACACGCGTGGTGCCGGCCACATCCCCCCCCCCCCCCCCCCCAGTGACCTCAGGCGACAATTGCAAAACTTCTTCGCGCTGGGCGGGGCCGAGAACCGCGACCCCTCGGAGAGAGGCCGGCACGTTCAACATTGTACTAGCCCGGAGGCTATGTGGGTTATAGATTTCGTGACTGTAACCTCTCATAGCGCGAGTGAATGTTTTGCTAATCCAGATCAAAGACCTATCATTAAGCGTTCCTGCACAAAAACATACATCGATACTAAAATGCCCGAATTCAAGTCCAGTCCCGATAAGTGACCAGACATATCAGGCCTTACCGTGTAGTGATACAACGACTCTTCGTGCGAAAGCAACAAGAGTCTCCCGTGTGAGGTGCACTTGGATGTGTGCTAGCTTAAGATATGCGCGCTCCCTTGCCAGCGAGGAAGGTGCTGGCGTCATCAACTGATGTCACCAGTTCCTCTTGGGCAACATGATACGATTTTCAAAGCACCAGAATGTTTTAATGAATCCAATTTAGTCTTGGAATAAACAATTTTCCAATACAATTTATGGCCCAAAAAAACAACATTTTCTTATTACTTTTCCTTTAGATCCTAACTGATGTGGTCAGAGAAAAGAGAATGTAAAACCAAAGCTAATAATCAGAGGTGATACGAATCAGCTTTGTTGAAGTGTCTAAGACTTTTGAACGCAAAGGTCTGCATGATTTGGGGTCACTAGGCCGCAAGATGCTGAGGTCAAGGAGCTAGTCCCCCCCAGTTCTCATAAGGTCGCCAAAATGTTCCACCACACTTTAAACACGGGGAAAAACTTCCAGTCAGAACCATACTAGCCACACGTTGCATTTCAGTGACTCATTAGCCACCACTGCTGAAGCGATCATTTACCATCATTTGCCTTTCTCTCAAAAAGAGCACTGAAATGATAATATATGGACATATACATGAATATAAAATATATATACATATTTAAATATAATATATATATATGTGTGGTGTGTATGTATATAGCCTAATATATACATATATACTGTGAATTACATACGTTATAGACAAATAGTAATATATAATATAGGGAAGAGAATATTTATATACGTATATTTCCAATATAATTGTTAGAATTCATATATATGCATCAATATGTTGGACTATAAGTAATTGTGCAACCTTTCTCACTAAACGAGGCCACGTCTGTGTGTTACTACAACGATTAATGAGACCTCGTCCATGTTTGGCTTAAGGTCGCCGTTCGGGGCCTTTGGAACAAATCACCCAAACCACGTGATTTCCTATAAGAAGTTTGGACGTGCATTTGTAAACCAAATCAGTGACCGTGTCCAGTCGCCGCAGGTCACTGGCAGAAACAATTAGGTAGCTTGGTTAGGAATAAATTGTTTCAGTTTGAGGGCAAAATATTCTTGAAAAAAACAAAAATTTATTAAACTCGGGCACATTTCGACATTCCGCCCCCAGCCCCCTGGCACACGTCCCTCCCCCCGATACAACCTCACATTGATTGCTTAGACCGCCACTGCCTTTCTGGTCAATCATCCTGATTCTCGACTTCAAACCACCGGTTGGGAATTCCGTGGATATGAAGAAATCCAGAGTTAATATTTTTGCATAAATCACGCCAGGCTTATTACCACAAACGAAATTAAAAAAAGACAGTATTTAGTATTTGCTACACAATGAAACAAAATAGTAATGGAAAACAAAGCCACCCTTTCGGAATTCTGGCCATTCATATTGAAAATCATGCAACGTCAGCAACCTACGACGGACAGGTCAAGGGCCCGTCGTGGCCTGACGACGGAATCCAAGGATAATTTTCTGATAAAAAAGAAAAACTGTTGTGATCGAACCGGAGCTTGCTATCGGAGTATAGAAAAAAAAAACTTATTATAAATTCGAAAACAAAAGAAAAGGTTATTCGTCCATGAATAAAATCGAAAAAAGCACGTTGCTACTATAATAGATATATTATATTTAATATGCTCAAAACTCTAAACATTACAACGCCATCCAAAGTCAATAAATGACATTTGCATTGACTTAAAGACAATCGTAAATGAGTTTGTTTCATCACACCGCAATGAAAGAGAGTAAATAAGAATCAGTGTGACAAAAGCCTACAATTAATATTTTTACCTTACAACACGATGGTACCATACAGACGTGTGGATGTAAAAATAGATAAACAAATATATATATATAATATAATATATATATAGATATATATATAATATATATCATGTATTATATATATATTATACATATAATATATATGTATGTATGTATGTGTATATATATCTATATCTATCTATATATATATATATATATATATATATATATATATATATATACATATATATGCACATAGGTACATATGAATAAATAAATATTGCTACGCCAGTGGGTTTTTGTCTCTGTGCGAAACATGTGTTAACATGAAGGGACCTGGGCAAACATGACGCAGCTGGCTGTAAGCGGAGGAGCGGAAGGAACAAGCCGAGAGACGCGGCTGGGTGCTGCTCCTGGGAAGACCTCGTTGTGTGCCGTTGTGACCTGATAAACTTGTGTGCCCTGTTATAAGCTGTAAAATCGTGCAGTGTGACATGCTGGTTTACCCCTGTATTGTGCCTATAGAAAAGTGTACGGGTAAATAATTGTGTAAATAAAGGAAAGACTGTCATTTTGTGTTTATTTAGTGCCAGCTGCCCGCCCCTGGCGTTTCCCCTTGGTGTTCTGGGACCGCTGTGGTGCCTCGTTGCCTATTGGAGACGTCAGTGTTCAGGCCGACCCTGTGGATAACACGCCGTCTGCCTAGCCTGCCTATGTGTGTGGCGGACCAGAGCGACGAGGTGGTCGGCGTAACAAATATATTACATATAACATATACGGATATATATATATATCTATATATAGCATATATAGATATATATAATATATAGATATATCTATCTAATATATATTATGTTGTGAATATACAAAAATAAATATTATATATTTAATATATATATGATATTATATATATATATATATATACATACATAGATACGACATACATAGGTACGTGTGTGTGTGTTTGTGTTATGTATGTATATTTATACACACATTCACATTATATGGTATATATATTAATAATTATTATAGTATATATTACTATATATATATATATACAGACACATATGATGTGTGCGTGTATATATATATATGTAGAAATATAAAGTAAATATACATATGATATACCTATGTCTTCACATGTTTTATATGTACCAATCTATCTGTCTATATACGTATACATATATATATATACAGAGAGATAGATAGACAAATGTAAGTATCATGTATATTGTATACTAAATATATATTTTTTATATATCTATCCATCTCTCTCTCTACCCTTTTTATATAATATGTACAAACATACATACATACATACACACCACAAAATAAATAGACACACAAATATATACATTTAATTACATATATGTATAATATACTTTATATGTGTGTTTGTACCTATTTTGTGTCTATTTACTTATCCATCTAGGTCTTAATATATATACTTGGATGTAAAAGTATATATCACGAGAATGTGCATATATTTATTATATTATATATATATATATATATATAAAATACTATATTATATATATATTATATACAACACCATATGCATGTCTTGTGTGTGAAATTATAACAAATATATAATATATTTTAATTAACTTAATATATAACATGTGTAATTATACCATCTATGTGTATATTTCTTATATATGTACATAGAACTTGTATAGTTTAATGTATTACACACACACATACCACCAACACCACACACACACACACCACACCCCTTATATACATATACATATTATATAATTTTTTTTTTTTACCTCCCTTTGGGTTCTGTACAAAATATACTATGAAAAGGACCACACCTGTTTTGCTTTGTCGATTATTCTGTGGACTTAGAATTTTACTAAATTAGCTAGAAAAAAAGGTGTCACATATGATATTGTGACCCTTACACTTTTTCCGGATTTCTGGTTTCCAGTTTTCATTTATAATACGTGAAAAATGCATGCACTACCACACTGACTAAACCCAGCCTCTTATACTGTGCAAATTGAATCAAGACTGCCAACTGAAACACATGGGTGGAGGAAAGGACCTGAGTCAGGGAGATTTTTTTGTTAAATTTAAGGTTATCTACAAAAATACTCTAAGTCAACAAGAAATAGCCAAGAAAGTAAATGTTTCCAAAACTGCTGTTGCAAAAGTGAGAAGAAAAACTTGATAACTTGGAAAACTTTGAACCCAATTGAAGATAAATATGGTTAAACAATCGCAACAGGCCAATAAATAAACCTATGACATCGAGTATACAGTCAGGAAAAAATATAAATGAGAGGGATACCATGCCATGCGGGCCAACTAAGGTGCCAAGGCTATGAGGAAGGAATAATTGGCCTGGGGAAAGGCTTACAAGGATTGGATATCTGAGGATTGGGAAAGGGTTAATCTCAATTAAATTTTATTTCTGACTACCGTTTTATATGAGTCAAACATAATTTAGTAAAATACATATGCATACTGAAAAAAAATATGTTAGTTACAAAATACTACATCTAGTATGATCTTCATGTTTGGTTCAAGAGTGATATCAAAAAGGTTATTTATTTGAATGTTCCAGTCATTTCATAACTTACACTGTTATTTTTATTTTCAGGTTTGTTTCTCTGATGAATCTACGGTAGAAATACTGATGGACAGATGAAAATTTCTTGGAAGAACCAGCTTCGAGAAGGACCACCCCGATTGCCAGAGCACAAATAAAATATCCGACCAAGGCGATGGTGTGGTCTGATCTTTGTCATGGGTACTAGTAGATTTGAGATATCTGGATATCGTGACATCACTGAAAGATGTCTTTTGTCACAGCTCTGTAAGTGTGTCGTATTGTATATCACTAGCGTGTTTGTTGTTATTATAGAGATGTGGCTTAACCATCTATTTCAGTTGATGATGTCTTTACCGCCGCATTTATTCCGCATTTAATTATCAATCCCGTTCCAGTGTCATTTTATTCATGTTCCTGAGAATACTTAGAAGACTGAGGACTTACACGTATTTTTGACCATATAATTATGCAAATAAATAAATATTTGTCAGTTAAACATAAAAAGATAATATATTTTACAAAGTACACATATAATAGGATTTATTGTATGAGAAAGAAATAAAAGTAAACCAGAAATTAGTAACTACGCAATTTTCAGGGGAGACTATGATATACCTATAATTCAGGGAACACTTCGATATTACTACAAGTGCTACCCTGATAATGACTGCATTTCAGGTATGATGGAAACTCCTGCCAAACAGCCAAAAGTGTTTTAACCTATTAGATATTTATGGGGTTAGAGTGTTTGAGTGTCTTGTAAAGTCCAGTTTTAAACAGTATAGAATGTTTATAGAAAGACATAAAAGACGAGGTAAGCCAAGTAGAATGTACTAACATAGTTGGGCTAATTGAACGATCGATGAAGGTATGGAGTAAAAACCTAGAAATCATTCGAGGCATACCGAGACGCGTTGCTACAGTGATTAAGGCTGAGGGCGGCTATTTTTTTTCTGATGTCTTTAGCAGTTTACGCAGTTAAAATTAGGAAATGATAAGTTGCTTTCATTTTGGGATACATATTCTGCCAAAAATGGTTGTGACCGACGGTGGTCTTGATAATCACATCAGTAGTGTATATGCACACATATACGCAATATATATATATATATATATGTATATATATATATATATATATATATATATGTATATATATATATTGCTACGCCAGTGGGTCTTTGTCTCTGTGCGAAACATGTGTTAACATGAAAAGGATGACCTGGGCATGTGTTAACATGAAGGGACCTCGGCAAACATGACGCAAATGGCTGTGAGCGGAGGAGCCGAGGAACAAGCCAAGATAGACGCGGTTGGGTGCTGCTCCTGTGAAGACCTCGTGTGTGCCTTTGTGACCTGATATAAACTTTGTGTTGCCCTGTTATAAGCTGTATCATGCAGTGTGGCATGCTGGTTTCCCCCTGTATTGTGCCTATAGAAAAGTGTACGGGTAAATAACTTGTGTAAATAAAGGAAAGACTGCCATTTTGTATTTTTTTCATGCCCTGCCTCGCCTCGTGGTGTTTCCCCAGTGGTGTTCTGGGATGCTGTGGTGCTCGGTGCCTCTTGGAGCTGTTCAGTGTTCACGACCCTGTGAATAGCACGCCGTCTGCCTAGCCTGCCTGGTGTTGGTAGCAGAGGAGACAAGGCGGTCGGTGTAAGAAATGGTGTCAGGAGTGGATTTGTGATATTTGATCAGTGAGAGCGCCCGATTTATCATGTTCTCCAAGATGGCGGCAGCCATGAGGGAGAGGAGGCTATGACTGAGGCAGGCTGGAGAAGGGGGCCGAAACCCAGCCGTCCTCGGTTCCCGGGACCCGACTTGGGTAAGCTGCCCTCGAACCAGCACGATGCAGGTGGAGGGCTCAATAGATGGGAAGCCATGCCGCCTGACAGTGGACACTGGGGCTGAGAAGACCCTAGTGCGGCCTGATATGTTGGCCAGTATGCAACTTCCAGACGCACCACAGAGACTGTGTGGTGTCACGGGGCATTGTGTGCAGCTCAAGGGGCCAGTGGAGGCTCGTATTGGCATGGGCAGCACGGTGCAGCGGCTGCCGGTGTATGTGGCCGATCTGGACGAGCACTGCTTGCTGGGCCTTGACTACCTGACGCAGAGTAAGGCGTGTGGTCGACCTTGGACGGAAGCTGGTGAGGGTGCACGGTGAAGATGTGCCCTTGCTTCCAGAGATTGGCTGCGCAGAGGTAGTTACGGTTGAACGACTGCACCTTGCCCCCAGGACAGAGTCTAGAATCCGGTGTCGATTGTCAAGAGTGATGCGTGGAGTAGAGGCCTCGTGGAGCCCATCCAAAACCTGCAGCTGGCTGATGGCGTAGCAGTTGGGCGGAGCCTTGCTGGACCAGGGGAGGGGTTAGTTACAGTGTCGGTAGCCAACTTCTCCGATAAGGCCCAGAAGGTGCCAACTGGTGCAAAGCTGGGCACTTGTGAGGAAGTGGAGCGTCCAGAAGAGTCGTCGGGGAGCGAGGAGTTGGTTGGTGTGGGGCCGTTGCCCGACTTCCTCGAGGACTTGGCGCACCGGAGCGCCGCTAACCTGACAGAAGCACAGACAGAGAAGATGCGTCACACCCTGTCTCAGTATGCAGATGTGTTTAGCAGGGGTGACTTGGACCTGGGGCCGCACAGGATTGGTGAAGAACCGCATTAACACCAGAAGTAGTTTGCCCATCAAGAGCCCCCCAGACGTATTGCACCAACCAGACGAGAAGAGATGCAGCACACTGTCAATGAGCTAGCGGCACAGGGAGTGATTGAACGGTCAGACAGCCATGGTCATCAGCGGTAGTCCTGGTGAAGAAAACGGACTGCACACAACGCTTCTGTGTGGACTACCGGGCGCTGAATGACATGACTATCAAGGACTCATACCCATTGCCGAGAATTGATGACACACTCGATGCATTGGTGGGGGCCAGGTGGTTCTCCACACTCGACCTGAAGTCGGGTTTTCACCAGGTGGAGATGGCGGAAGAGGACAAGCCAAAGACTGCCTTTTCCTTTGGGCAAGGCCTGTGGCAATTCAACGTCATGCCCTTTGGTCTCTGCAATGCCCCTGGTTGTTTCCAGCGTCTGATGGAGAGGTGGTGTTGGATGGCCTGCAGTGGAAGACGGCGCTTGTCTACATGATGACGTCATCGTCTTCGGGAGCACCTTCGAGGAGGAGTTGGAGCGGCTAAAGGAAGTACTACAGCGGTTGAGGAAGGCCAACCTCAAACTCAGCCCCAAGAAATGCTCGATGTTCCAGCATGAGGTGCCATTTCTGGGGCATGTAGTCAGTCAAGACGGTGTGCGCACCGACCCACAGAAGGTGGCTGTGGTGGAGAAGTGGCCAGTTCCCACCAATGTGGCGGAAGTCAGGAGCTACCGGGCCTGTGCACATACTACCGCCGCTTTGTACAGGACTTCGCCAGTGTAGCGGCTCCTCTCCACCGACTTACATGAAAAAGGGGAGTGCTTCCAGTGGGACGAGGCGGTGTATCTGCATTTGACAACCTGAAGAAGGTGGAAGCACCGGTCTTGCCCTATCCGGACCCGGAGCTCCCTTTCCTGTTGGACACTGACGCTAGTGCGGAAGGCATCGGGGCAGTTTTGTCACAGATAAAGGACGGGAAGGAGTATGTCGTGGCCTACTACAGTGCCAAGTTCAGCAGGCCTGAACGCAACTATTGTGTGACAAGGAAAGAGTTGCTGGCGGTGTGGTGAAGAGTCTCGAGCACTTCACCCATACCTCTACGGTGCCGAGTTCACCATCCGGACTGACCATGCTGCCCTACAGTGGTTGAAGTCGCTGAAGGTAGCAGAGGGTCAGCTGGCAAGGTGGTTAGGGCGCCTTGAACAGTACAACTACCACATCGTCCACCGCCCGGGTCGTGTTTCCATTGCAACGCTGACAGCCTGAGTCGACGCCCGTGTGAGGCTAGTTGCTCACACTGTGTCCAGAAGGACTCTGATCCTGTGTGCCTCCGTCTGCAGGTGCTGGAATGCTCCACTAAAGGGGATTATGAGTGGCGTAAGGCAACAGCGTGAGGACTCTGACCTTGCTCCCATTGTCCGCTGGCTTGAGGCTCTCAGTGGACGCCCTAGTTGGGAGGCTGTGGCTGTGGAGAGCCCCAAGTGTCTGGTGGACCAGTGGGAAACATTACGAGTGGATCAAAGCGGTTTGTTAGTGAAGCGCTGGGTGCAGTTGAGTGAAGTGGACAGTGACACGTGGGTAGTTGTAGTACCCAGAGCCATGCGTGCTGAGTTGCTGAGGGAATTACATGCCGGTGTTACCAGTGGCCACTTGGGCGAGAAAAAGACCCTGAGCCGTCTCTGTCAACGCTTCTACTGGGTGGGCATGAGAAGTGACGTGTCTGAGTGGTGTAGAGCATGTGATGTGTGCAGTGCAAAGAAGGGCCCCGCTAGAAAGAACCGTGCCCCGTTTACAGGTGTACTGTGTGGGAGCACCCATGGAACGGGTGGCAATAGACATTGCTGGTCCGCTGCCTCTCACGCCACAAGGGAAACCGTACATCTGTGTGGTAATGGCCTTATTCTCAAAGTGGCCTGAGGCATATGCACTACCCAACCACGAGGCCGAGACCGTGGCTGGCGTGTTAGTGAATGAATTCATTACCCGTTTTGGTGTGCCTTCTGAACTGCACTCTGACCAAGGCCGTGAATTTGAGTCACGGGTGTTCCGTGAGTGTTGCGAGCTGTTAGGGGTGCGCAAGACACGGACGACACCCCTCCATCTACAGTCCGATGGTATGGTGGAGCGGTTTAACCATACCCTTGCTCAACAGTTAGCCAAATATTGCAGGGAAAGTCAGGAAGGACTGGGACGTCAAGCTGCCCGCCATGCTCATGGCCTACCGGTCTGCTGTGCATGAGGTAACAGGCTTCACACCTGCCCGACTCATGTTTGGCCGTGAGCTCAGGCTACCAGTGGATTTGACCACAGGGCGGCCACCCGACGTGAACTTGCCAACTGTCACATCCAGCTATGCAGTGGCACTGCAGGAGAACCTGGCGGAGGTGCACCGACGAGTGCGTGCAAGCTCAAGGTAGCCGGCCATGCCATGAAGGAGACCTATGACCGGCGCATGAGGAAATGAGTACAACATAGGTGACAGAGTGTGGCTGCATAACCAGTGTCGGAAGCGAGGGTGGTGAAAAAGAAGATGACGTTAGCCCCAGTAGCGGCGATGGGGACGTGGCAGACGCTGACGAGATGAGGACGAGCATTTGGATGGTGAGGGCGATGCAACAGACGACAATGGTGACCATGAGCCAGGTCTTGGGACAGGAGGATACCCTCTGGGTACCACTGCCAATCTACCGCCGGTCCACACCTCTCCAGAGCGACCCCAGCGAGAGCGAAGAGAAAGCCGCGCTGGATGAAAGATTTTGTGTTTCTGAGAACTGATTTACAATTACGGTTACTTTTGTTTGAAAGAATTTTGTTTGTTCCTGAGGACTAATTTTATGTAAATTTTCTGTAGTTTGTTTCAGGTTTAGGTATGTCAGAGCAGACGGGTCGTCTGCTTGATAGGGGGGAATAGTGCTACGCCAGTGGGTCTTTGTCTCTGTGCGAAACATGTGTTAACATGAAAAGGATGACCTGGGCATGTGTTAACATGAAGGGACCTCGGCAAACATGACGCAAATGGCTGTGAGCGGAGGAGCCGAGGAAACAAGCCAAGATAGACGCGGTTGGGTGCTGCTCCTGTGAAGACCTCGTGTGTGCCTTTGTGACCTGATATAAACTTTGTGTTGCCCTGTTATAAGCTGTATCATGCAGTGTGGCATGCTGGTTTCCCCCTGTATTGTGCCTATAGAAAAGTGTACGGGTAAATAACTTGTGTAAATAAAGAAAAGACTGCCATTTTGTATTTTTTCATGCCCTGCCTCGCCTCGTGGTGTTTCCCCAGTGGTGTTCTGGGACGCTGTGGTGCTCGGTGCCTCTTGGAGCTGTTCAGTGTTCACGACCCTGTGAATAGCACGCCGTTGCCTAGCCTGCCTGGTGTTGGTAGCAGAGACAAGGCGGTCGGTTGTAACAATATATATATATATATGTGTGTGTGTGTGGGGTGTGTTTGTGCGTGTGAGCAGGAGTCGGTGAGTGAGAGATGTGTGTGTGTGTGTTTGTGTGAGTGCGTAAGAGTGAGTGAGTGAGTGTGTATATACATAATATATATACATTGCATACACATATACACATAAATATGCATGATATGTATATACCATATATACATATTTTATCACATGTATATATGATATATATATGTATATATTTATTTATTTTTTTTTTTTTCACTATATCTTTCAGTCGCTTTAGATTTTTTGTTGTGTGTGTGTTTTGTGAGTGTATGTATATATATATAGCTATGTACACACATAAACAAAAAAACAATATCAATTAAATTATGTATTTTCCTATGTCTGATAACTCAGAGCATACTGTCATTGGCTAAACTTGATGTGATTAACTCACCTTATTTGACCTAGTCAGTCTTTGAAATATTTTATCGTAAGTGTTTTTTCAGTGAATTTTCTAATAACAATAGTAAAAATAAACGAAACGAATATATATATATATATTTATATATTTATATATATATATATATATATAATCATAAATTGCATTTGATAAAGGCAACAAGGTGGGGCTTAACTTGGAAGTTACCAGCTAGGATTTCTTCAAGACGGAGTAGAGCTACCTGTTTCAGACTACCTTGCTTCGGACGATGCCTTCCTTTGCGCTTTCCCCGGGAATCGGACGCCGTCAACCCGAGTGAATGCCTTTCCGATCTGGGTCCGCAGCTGGGAATTATTTGCATCTAAGTTTTTACTGTTGATGCTGTGTCGCGGTATCATTCTTGGAGGATGTCAAAACTGCCAATCGTTTTCAGCCAGAGTATGGAATACATACTTATGAAGGTATCAAATCATGAAGGGAGGAATATGTATATGCTGCACTCTTTAATTTGGAATACATGTGTTGCCTTATCAGGGTATCATTCTAAGAGAACATCAACTCAATAGCCAGGGATCCATTTCACAAACTCAATGCTTTTGAAGACATTCATGAATAAAGTCAATTTTGGCCAGGACAGTTCCTTGTTAGTTGCCTCCTCGGCTATGTTCATAGCATGTTCATAACGCAGGAGTTCATGAGGGACTTCTTGACCTCGATGAAAATGTAGCATCTGAAAAGGCAGAAGGAGCTCGGATGAGAAAAAAGAAACTTGCATTGAAAACAAATGTAAATACAATAGTTTAACAAAAGTGTCGCCTCAAGAAATACACTCCTAATACTCACGTCAGGTTGTCTGGGCAACTCAGGCAACTCGGAAATGGCTTCTGTTAAGAACTCTCTTGCTTCTGAATTTTGTGTTGCATAATCTTTGTCCACAGCATTTCCATGACCTTAGTGTCGACTCAAGTAATACATTCCTGATATTCACGTCTGTACAAATTAATGATCCAATTTAGTCTTGGAGTAAAACAATTCCAAACAACTGATGGCGCAAAAAGATATACATTTTCTTCTTACTTTCCTTTAGATCCTAACTGGTCAGGGAAAGAGAGAAAACCGCAGCTAATACGTCAGATGTGATACGGAATTTAAAATCTGAACTAATTCTCACAACTCCGAATAACAGCTTCTAACACACACACACACACACACACACACACAAATATATATGGACGTGTGTGTGTGTGTGTGAGTTAGAAGCTGTTATTCATAGTTGTGAGAATTAGTTCAGATTTTAAATACCGGCTTTGAAGGTGACCGTTCAGTGCCATTACAATCCTCTATGTAAAGGAAAAAACTAGCGAATGAGAACTTGTACATCTGATCACTTTTGTTCCTTAAGTTTTCATTCTCTCTCACTAGATCCCAGCACCAAGCTTGAAGTGTCTAAGACTTGAAATCAAGGTTTTCAAGATCTAGGGGTCACTAGGCCGCAAATGCCAGAGGACACAGCAGCTACCCCCCCCCAGTTCTCATAAGGTCCCCAACCTGTTCCACCACACTTTAAACACGGGGAAAACTTCCCAGTCAGAAACATACTTTGCCACACTTTGGCATTTCATTGACTCATTAGCACACTACTGAGGCAATCATTACCCTTCATTGCCTTTCTCTGAAAGAGAGAAACTGCAAAAGAATTATATATATGTATATATACATATATACATATATATCCTGTATAAACATTACTATATATGTATATATAAAATATATTTATGCATATGTAATATATGGAAGAAAAAATTCACAATGCAAAACTATATTTATTGCATTGTTGGTTTTTCTTCCATAGTGTCACCGCGGAAGAGTGATTTACTATTCATATGTAATATATATAAATATCTATGTGATATATGTATATTTTCAATATGTATGCATATATGTGTACAAATATATATATTACATATGTATACACACAAACAGACGCACATACACACAACCACCTATATTTCCTTGTAAGAGTTTGGACGTGCATGTGTAAACTCAAATCGTGACCTGTTCAAAGTCTCCCCAGTGTCACTAGAAGAAGCAATAGATTGGTAGAATTAAACTGCCTTCAGTTTAAGGCCAAAATAATTGAAAAAGTAAAATCTTATTCAAATTCGGGCACACCGACATCCGCCCCCATGCCCCCTCGCACACGTCCTCCCCCCGTACACCCTCCCCATTAGATTGCTTAGATCCGCCAGTGGTTTCCGTCAGTCATCCTGATTCTCGACTTCAAGCACGTGTTGGGACATCCGTGGATAGGAAGAAATTCAGTAATATGTTTTCATTAAATTTCACGCCATGCTTATTACCACAAACGAAATTAAAAAGACAATAGTTTAGTATTTGCTACACAATGAAACAAAATCTTAATGGAAAACAAGCCACCTTTTCAGAGTTCTGCCATTCATATTGCAAATCATGCAAAGT
>NC_051389.1:31326876-31330996 GCF_015228065.2 Penaeus monodon
TGTATATGTACATATACATATATACTGTATACATACTTATAGAAAATATTAATATATGTAGAGGAATATTTATTTGTTATTTTCAATATATATGTTATAATCATATATACTGATACAATCATGTTGCTGTAAGTAAATATGTGCAACTTCTCCCTAAACGACAGCACGTTTTGTTATTACATACGATTAATGATGATCGTAGGCTAAGGTCGGTTCAGGTGCTTTGAACAAACACACATACCACGTGTTTCCTTATAAGTTGTGCGTGTAATTTGTCAACTCAAATCAGTGACGTGTCACGTCCTTGCTGGTCACTGAAGAAACAATTAGCTGTAGAATAATTGTCTTCAGTTTGGATTAAAATATTGAAAAAAAAACTAATCTTAGTCCAATTGGACATCGACATCCGCCCACATGCCCCCCGCACAGTCCTCCCCCGTAACCCTCCATAGATTGCTTGGACTGCCATGTTCCGTCAATCATCATGATTCTCGATTCAACCACGTTTTGGGATCATCGTGGATATGAAAAATCCGTAATATGTTTGTATTAAATTCTCACGCTGCTTATTACCAACAACTGAAATTAAAAAGACATAGATTTATAATTGTGCTACAACAATCGCAAACAAAATCTTAATGGAAAACAAGCCACCCTTTCGGAATTCTGCCATTCAATTGCAAATCGATGTACGTCAGCACCCTGATCTCGGACTAAGGCCAAGGGCGTCCTTGGGCTCTGGACGACGGAAATCCACAGGATATATTTTCTGATAAAAAAGAAACTTTACGAACCATGAGCTTTGCTATCGATATAAGAAAAAAAAACAATATTTAGTATTTCGAACAACAAAAGAAAAGAAAAAGGTATCGTCCATGAATAAAATCGAAAAAGCACTTTTACGTAATATTATTTATTGCTCCAAAATTACAACTAGACAACACGGCATGCAAAGTCCAATGAATTGACATTGCATTGATCTTAAAAAAATGTAAATAGTTTTAGTTTCTATCTACACCTGCAATGAAAGAGTAAATAAGAACATGTGACAAAAGCCTACATAATATTTTAACCTACAACAGAATGTGTAACATACAGGGACGTGCGGATGAAAATAAAATCGATAAATATATACTTATACTATATATATATATATATATATATATGTATCAGTATATATATAACATATATACGCTATCATATATGTCATGTATATATGAATTATGATATATTATATAGACATATGCATAATGTAGTATGTAGATATATATATATATATATGATATAATTAGATATATATAGTATATAATAGTGCACAATAGACATAGAATAATAAATATATATAATTACTAACAGATATGTGTAAATAAGAGTTATGTAAATATATATAATATATATATATATATATATATATATATATATATATATGATATGTTTTGTGTGTGTGTGTGTGTGTGTGTTAGTGTGCCTGATGTGTTTGAATATAATAAAAAAAAAAAAAAAAAATAAATAATATATATATTATATATATATATATATATTTCATATGCATATAAATATATAATATCTATACACATACATACATATGTACGTGTGTGTGTGTGTGTTGTGTATGTATATTTATACACACACATTCACATATATATGTTATAAATATATATATATATATATATATATATATATATATATATATATATATCATATATATACAGACACATATGTGTGTGTGTGTATATATATATATGTAGACATATAATGTAAATATACATATGTATATACATATGTCTTCACATGTTTTTATATGTACCCATCTATCTGTCTATATACGTATACATATATATACAGAGAGATAGATAGACAAATGTAAGTATACATGTATATGTATACTAATATATATTTTTCATATATCTATCCATCTATCTCTCTAATCCTTTTATATACATATATGTACAAACATATATATATATATATATATATATATATATATATATATTATATATATATATAATAAAACATATGCATGTCTGTGTGTTAATATACATATATATAAATATATACATTAATATATATACATGTGTATATATACACATCTATGTGTATATTTCTTTATATATGTACATAGATACTTGTATATGTTTAATGTATTACACACACACATACACACACAACACACACGCACGCACACACACACATCTATATACATATACAGTATTATATAATTTTTGAGACCAGTTTTTTTACCTCCCTTTGGGTTCTGTACAATATATACTATGAAAAGGATCACAACCTGTATATTGCTTTCGGGATCGATTATTCTGAGGACTATAGAATTTTACTAAATTAGCTAGAAAAAAAAGGTGTCACATATCATATGTGACCCTTAACACTGTTCCTGGATTTCTGGTTTCCAGTTTTACATTTTATAATACGTGCAAATGCATGCACTACCACACTGACTAAACCTAGCCCTTCTACTATGCAAATTGAATCAAGACTGCCAACTGAAACACATGGGTGGAGGAAAGGACCTGAGTCAGGCAGATTTTTATGTTATTGAAGGTTATCTACAAAATACCTCTAAGTCAACAAGAAATAGCCAAGAAAGTGAGTGTTTCCAAAACTGCTGTTGCAAAAGTGAGAAGAAAACTTGATAACTTGGAAAACTTTGAACCCAATTGAAGATAAATATGGTTAAACAAGATCGCAACAGGCCAATAAATAAACCTATGACATCGAGTATACAGTCGGAAAAAGATAAATGAGATGGGATACCATGCCTGCGGGCCAACTAAGGTGCCAAGGCTATGAGGAAGGAATAATTGGCCTGGGGAAAGGCTCACAAGGATTGGATATCCGAGGATTGGGAAAGGGTTAATCTCAATTAAATCTTATTTCTGACTACCGTTTTATATGAGTCAAACATAATTTAGTAAAATACATATGCATACTGGAAAAAAAATATGTTAGTTACAAAATACTACATCTAGTATGATCTTCATGTTTGGGTTCAAGATGATATCAAAAGGTTATTTATTTTGAATGTTTCCAGTCATTTTATAACTTACACTGTTATTTTTATTTTCAGGTTTTGTGCTCTGATGAATCTACGGTAGAATACTGATGGACAGATGAAAATTTCTTGGAAGAAAACCAGCTTCGAGAAGGACCACCCCGATTGCCAGAGAGCACAACTAAATATCCGAACCAAGGCGATGGTGGTGGTCTGTGATCTTGTCATGGTTACTAGTAATTTTGAGATTAATCTGGATATCGTGACATCACTGAAAGATTTCTTTGTCACAGCTCTGTAGTGGTGTCTTATTTTGTAATTCACTAGCGTGTTTGTTGTTATTATAGAGTATGTGGCTTAACCATCTTATTTTCACTTGATGATGTCTTTACCGCCGGCATTTATTCCGCATTTAATTCATCCCGTTTCCAGTGTCATTTTATTCATGTTCCTGAGAATACTTAGAAACTGAGGACTTACACGTATTTTTTACCATATAATTATGCAAATAAATATATATTTGACAGTTAAACATAAAAAGATAATTACTTGGATATTACTAAAAGTGCTTCCCTGATAATGACTGCATTTTCAAGCATGATGGAACTCCCTGCCAAACAGCCGAAAGTGTTTTAACCTTAGTTGGATATTTTATGGGTTTAGAGTGTTTTTGAGTTTCCTGTAACGTCCATTTTAACAATATAGAATGTTTATAGAAAGACATAAAGACGAGGTAAGCCAAGTAGAATGTACTAACATAGCTGTGTTAATTGACCGATTGATAAGGTATGGAGTAAAAAAACCCAGAAAATCAAAGAAAAGGCCTGCCGTCCTTCGAGGCATACCGAGACGCGTTGCTACAGTGATTAGGCTGAGGTGGCTATTTTTTTCTGATGTCCTTTAGCATTTTTACGCCGTTTAAAATGGAAATGATAAGTTGCTTCATTTTGGGATACATATTCTACAAAAATGGTTGTGACCGATGGTGCCTTGAATAATCACGTCCAGTAGTGTATATCACACATATACGCAATATATATATAGTATATATATATATATATATATATATATAAGGATATATATATATATATAAATATTTTTTTTTTTTTT
>NC_051389.1:31331096-31337281 GCF_015228065.2 Penaeus monodon
TATGTATTTTCTATGTGATACTCAATAGGCAATAGTGATTAACTCACCTTTATTTGACCTAGTCAGTCTTGAAATTTTTATCGTAAGTGTTTTCAGTGATTTCTATACAATAGTAAAATAACGAAACATATATATTTTATATATATATATATATATATATATATATATATATATACATATAAATTGCATTTGATAAAGGCAACAAGGTGGGGCTTAACTTGGAAGTTACCAGCTGGGATTTCTTCAAGACGGAGTAGAGCTACCTGTTTCAGACTACCTTGCTTCGGACGATGCCTTCCTTTGCGCTTTCCCCTGGGAATCGGACGCCGTCAACCCGAGTGAATGCCTTTCCGATCTGGGTCCGCAGCTGGGAATTATTTGCATCTAAGTTTTACTGTGATGCTGTGTCGCGGTATCATTCTTGGAGGATGTCAAAACTGCCAATCGTTTTAGCCAGAGTATGGAATACCTACTTATGAAGGTATCAAATCATGAAGGAGGAATATGTATATGCTGCACTCTTTAATTTGGAATACATGTGTTGCCTTATCAGGGTATCATTCTAAGAGAACATCAACTCAATAGCCAGGGATCCCATTTCACAAACTCAATGCTTTTGAAGACATTCATGAATAAAGTCAATTTTGGCCAGGACAGTTCCTTGTTAGTGCCTCCTCGGCTATGTTCATAGCCATGTTCATAACGCAGGAGTTCATGAGGGACTTCTTGACCTCGATGAAATGTAGCATCTGAAAGGCAGAAGGAGCTCGGATGAGAAAAAAGAACTTGCATTGAAAACAAATGTAATACAATATTTAACAAAGTGTCGCCTCAAGAAATACACTCCTAATACTCACGTCAGGTTGTCTGGGCAACTCAGGCAACTCGGAAATGGCTTCTGTTAAGAACTCTCTTGCTTCTAAATTTTTGTGTTGCATTAATCTTTGTCCACAGCATTTCCATGACCTTAGTGTCGACTCAAGTAATACATTCCTGATACTCACGTCTGTGCAAATTAATGATCCAATTTAGTCTTGGAGTAAACAATTCCAAACAACTGATGGCGCAAAAAGATATACATTTTCTTCTTACTTTCCTTTAGATCCTAACTGGTCAGGGAAAAGAGAAAACCGCAGCTAATACGTCAGATGTGATACGGAATTTAAAATCTGAAATAATTCTCACAACTCCGAATAATAGCTTCTAACACACACACACACACACACACACACACAATATATTTATGTGACGTGTGTGTGTGTGTGTGTGAGTTAGAAGCTGTTATTCGGAGTTGTGAGAATTAGTTCAGATTTTAAATTCTGGCTTTGAAGGCGACCGTTCAGTGTCATTACGATCCTCCATACAAAAGAAAAACTGGCGAATGAGAACTGTTGCACATCTGATCACTGTTGTTCCTTAAGTTTTCATTCTCTCTCACTAGATCCCAGCACCAAGCTTGAAGTGTCTAAGACTTGAAATCAAGGTTTTTAAGATCTAGGGGTCACTAGGCCGCAGATGCCAGAGGACACATGAGCTATCTCCCCCCAGTTCTCATAAGGACCCCAACCTATTCCACCACACTTTAAACACGGGGAAAACTTCCTGTCAGAAGCATACTTTGCCACACTTGGCATTTCAATGACTCATTAGCACACTACTGAGGTGATCACTACCCTTCATTGCCTTTCTCTGAAAGAGAGAAACTGCAAAAGAATTATATATATGTATATATACATATATACATATATATCCTGTATAAACATTACTATATATGTATATATAAATATATTTATGCATATGTAATATATGGAAGAAAAATTCACAATGCAAAAACTATATTTATTGCATTGTTGTTTTTCTTCCATAGTGTCACCGCGGAAGAGTGATTTACTATTCATATGTAATATATAAATATCTATGTGATATATGTATATTTTCAATATGTATGCATATATGTGTACAAATATATATAACATATGTATACACACAAACAGACGCACATACACACAACCACCTATATTTCCTTGTAAGAGTTTGGACGTGCATGTGTAAACTCAAATCGGTGACCTGTTCAAGTCTCCCCAGTGTCACTAGAAGAAGCAATAGATTGGTAGAATTAAACTGCCTTCAGTTTAAGGCCAAATAATTGAAAAAGTAAAATCTTATTCAAATTCGGGCACACCGACATCCGTCCTCATGCCCCCTCGCACACGTCCTCCCCCCGTACACCCTCCCCATTAGATTGCTTAGATCCGCCAGTGGTTTCCGTCAGTCATCCTGATTCTCGACTTCAAGCACGTGATGGGACATCCGTGGATAGGAAGAAATTCAGTAATATGTTTTCATTAAATTTCACGCCATGCTTATTACCACAAACGAAATTAAAAAGACAATAGTTTAGTATTTGCTACACATGAAACAAAATCTTAATGGAAAACAAGCCACCTTTTCAGAGTTCTGCCATTCATATTGCAAATCATGCAAAGTCAGCAATTCTACGACGGACAAGGCCAATGGTGTCCTGGCCTGACGACGGAATCCACAGGATTTATATATATATATATATATTATATATATATATATATATATATATATATAAAATGTTTTGTGATCGAACGTGAGCTTTGCTATCGAGTACAAGAGACCTTATTATAAATTCGAAAGAAAAGAAGAAAAAGGTTAATCCTTCAAAAATAAAATCGAAAATAGCATGACTGTACTGGATGTATATGTATCAATATGCATCAAAACTTAAGCATATTCTTGCCAACCAAAGTCCAGTAAATAAATATTTTTTTATTTGTAGAACGAGCAATGCAAATCTGTTTTGATTTCCATCCAATGCAGCCCCGTCTACAATAAAAATGAATAAATAAGAATCATGTGATAAATGCCTCCTACCAATATTTTCTAACCTGCGAATATATATATATATATATATATATATATATATATATATATATATATATATATATATATATATTTTATTTTTTTGTATTGTATATGTGTGTGTGTGTTTGTGATTGTATGTGTGTGTGTTTGTGTGTGTGTGACCTTTATATTTTCTTATCTATCGATCTATCTCTCTAGATATATACTCGGATATATAAACACATACACATATATACATACATATATGTATGTATGTGTACGTGTGTATGCTCGAGCACACATAAATATACATATATACATATGTATATTTGTATATACGTATGTACGAGGCCGCGGTATCCGAGTGGTTAGAGCATCGGACTCAAGACTGTCACGACGGCAAATTGAGTTCAACGGTTCGAGTCACCGGCCGGCGCTTTGTTCCCTTGGGCAAGGAACTTCACCTCGATTGCCTGCTTGGCCGCTATCCGGGTAAAACCGCTAGCCGGGTAAATAGAGATGGTGACTCGATACAAAAAAAAACACCGGGAGGAAGGCAACGGCAAACCACCGCTCTAAATTGCAAAGAAAATCATGAAAATCCATGATCGCCAACATCCTTGTAGGACAGGGCATTAAGGCCGCGGCGGCCGAGTGATTAGAGCATCGGACTCTAAGACTGTCACGATGCCAATCTGAGTTCGAGGGTTCGAGTCACCGACCGCCGCGTTGATCCCTTGAGCAAGGAACTTCACCTTGACTACCTACCTAGCCATTAGGTGGGCAAGCCAGCCCAAGTCAGTGCTGGTTCCAAGCCCAGATAAATAGAGAGAATGATTACCTAAAAAAGGTAACACCGGCACTCTCCGTGGAAAGGAACTGGGGACCCTACCACGTACTCACTCCAAGAGCATCACAACATGAAAACTACAATTAAGTATCATGTTGTGACCACGGGGGCTCAAACATGAACCTACGGTTAAAAAAAAAAAAATGTATGTGTACGTGTGTATGCTCGCACATACGTATATATGTATATATATATATATATTTTATATATATATATATATATTATATTTTATATACATGTGTGTATTGTCTGTGTATACAGATATATGCATATACATATACATATATATATATATGCATATGTATATATGTATGTAGGGTGTACATACATATACACATATATGTGTGTGTACTTATATATTATATATATATATATATATATATATATATATATATATATATATATATATCATGTATATGTACGTATATGTGTGTATATATACATATATATGTATGTATATGTGTGTATATACAGACATATATATGTGCATATATATATTATGTATATGTACATTATAATATATTTTATATATTTTATATATATATATATATATATATATATATGTACATATATCAACTAAATAATTATATATTATATGTGCTTGTCCGTACATATATATCTATTACATTGTATACACAAATATACATGCATATACACCCACATACACATACATGTGTATGTATGTATAAATATATATGTGTGTATGTAGATATATGAGTATAATATATATATATATATATATATATATATATATTATATATATATGTATGTTGTGTGTGTGCTTATCTATACACACATATATAAATACATACATGTATACATACACACGCACATATGTATGTATATTTATATATACATATATATTTATGTTTATACATATGTGTATATATATGTGTGTGTGTATGCAGATATATTCCTATGTAGACATACATATACGCATATATATACATATACATATATATACATAAAGTTTTTATTTGCAATCTCCTTTCCTTTTTTTTTTTTCTTTTACCACATCTTTATGGTGTTTTAGAGCATTTTCTTTGAAAATGGTTCAGTAATAACACTGGTAGAAAAATAAACGAAACAAATATATATATATATATATATATAATATATATATATATATATATATATACATATTTGCAATGAATAAAGGCAAAGAGGTGGGGCTTAACTTGGAAGTTACCAGCTGGGATTTCTTCAAGACGGAGTAGAGCTACCTGTTTCAGACTACCTTGCTTCGGACGATGCCTTCCTTTCGCTTTCCCCTGGGAATCGGACGCCGTCAACCCGAGTGAATGCCTTTCCGATCTGGGTCCGCAGCTGGGAATTATTTGCATCTAAGTTTTACTGTGATGCTGTGTCGCGGTATCATTCTTGGAGGATGTCAAAACTGCCAATCGTTTCAGCCAGAGTATGGAATACCTACTTATGAAGGTATCAAATTATGAAGGAGGAATATATATATATGCTGCACTCTTTAATTTGGAATACATGTGTTGCCTTATCAGGGTATCATTCTAAGAGAACATCAACTCAATAGCCAGGGATCCCATTTCACAAACTCAATGCTTTTGAAGACATTCATGAATAAGGTCAGTTTTGGCCAGGACAGTTCCTTGTTAGTGCCTCTTCGGCTATGTTCATAGCCATGTTCATGACGCAGGAGTTCATAAGGGACTTCTTGACCTCGATGAAATGTAACATCTGAAAGGCAGAAGCTCGGATGAGAAAAAAAGGACTTGCATGGAAATCAAATGTAAACACAATATTTAACAAAAGTGTCGACTCAAGAAATACACTCCTAATACTCACGTCAGGTTGTCTGGGCAGCTCAGGCAACTCGGAAATGGCTTCTGTTAAGAACTCTCTTGCTTCTGAATTTTGTGTTGCATTAATCTTTGTCCACAGCATTTCCATGACCTTAGGTACGTTGAGCTCCTCACCATCCTGAAGGAAAAGACAACAGAGCATTCCTCTAAAAGAACACAGCATGATGAAGTTATGTTAGTTTTAAGTATATACTAAAACTGAATGCGAATATTTCGCACTTAACTCTTGAGTAAAGAAGCACGTACCAGGACTCCATGATCTTGTAAGGCGCATATCGACACTTTTATCCGGCTTTCGGCCGTGATAGCTTTGAGTTCTTCGCGGAAGCACAAAGCGTGCTTCAGGTCGGGAATCATGTCAGAAGCCAAGACAGGGTGTGAAACTGACCAAGGCCAAAGAAAGGCGATCAGTAACTAGTCCGCAGGAAAATCTCATGCAATGATCAATGACATTAATGTTTGCTTGAGAAATATAGAAGAAATTGCTGTTAACATATCCTCCATTTTTGTTCCGACTAGAGAGGTAAAACGAATAAAAACTTACTCAAATGGGCGTGGCCCTCATTTCCGAGGCATTCCTTCATTTTTTCTTTCATGCTACTCATTTCTTCTTCGGATGGCATCAGAAT
>NC_051389.1:31337381-31346054 GCF_015228065.2 Penaeus monodon
TTAAGAGAAAAACCAATAGCCAGGGATCCCATTTCACAAACTCAATGCTTTTGAAGACATTCATGAATAAAGTCAGTTTTGGCCAGGACAGTTCCTTGTTAGTGCCTCTTCGGCTATGTTCATAGCCATGTTCATGACGCAGGAGTGCATGAGGGACTTCTTGACCTCGATGAAATGTAGCATCTGAAAGGCAGAAGGAGCTCGGGTGAGAAAAAAGAACTTGCATTGAAAACAAATGTGAACACAATATTTAACAAAATTTTCGACTCAAGAAATACATTCCTAATACTCACGTCAGGTTGTCTGGGCAGCTCAGGCAGCTCGGAAATGGCTTCTGTTAAGAACTCTCTTGCTTCTGAATTTTGTATTGCATTAATCTTTGTCCACAGCATTTCCATGACCTTAGGTACGTTGAGCTCCTCGCCATCCTGAAGGAAAAGACAACAGAGCATTCCTCTAAAAGAACACAGCATGATGCAGCGAAGTTAGTTTAAGTATATACTGAAACTGAATGCGAATATTTCGCACTTAACTCGTGAGTAAAGAAGCACGTACCAGGACTCCATGATCTTGTAAGGCGCATATCGACACTTTTATCCGGCTTTCGGCCGTGATAGCTTTGAGTTCTTCGCGGAAGCACAGCGCATGCTTCAGGTCGGGAATCATGTCAGAAGCCAAGACAGGGTGTGAAGCTGACCAAGGCCAAAGAAAGGCGATCAGTAACTAGTCCGCAGGAAAATCTCATGCAATGATCAATGACATTAATGTCTGCTTGAGAAATATAGAAGAAATTGCTGTTAACATATCCTCCATTTTTGTTCCGACTAGAGAGGAAAAAAACGAATAAAGACTTACTCAGATGGGCGTGGCCCTCATTTCCGAGGCATTCCTTCATTTTTTCTTTCATGCTACTCATTTCTTCTTCGGATGGCATCAGAATCTCCATGCATATTTGTTTAGCTGCAAAGAAGTCATGGAAAATATTAATTTATCCTGAAGGAAAAGCTAAAGGCATTCGCAAGTGATTATTTCTGCTTCGAATATTTGCTCATCGTGTTAGCTGATGACTGACGCACCTTCATGAAGAGCGTTGTGGATTTCGCTATGTTTGTTGTGATTCATTCCGCTCGCGACTACAGCGAGTGCCGCCAGCAACAGGATCGTCAGCGTCTTCATGATGGAAGTCTGTGGGTTATAGATTTCGTGACTGTAACCTCTCTAGCGCGAGTGAATGTTGTTGCTAATCCAGATCAAAGACCTATCTATTAAGCGTCCTGCACAAAACATACATCGATACTAAAATGCACGAATTCAAGTCCAGTCCCGATAAGTGACCAGACATACTCATGGCTTACCTGTGTCGTGATACGACTCTTCGTGGCGCAAGCAACAAGAGGTGTGAGGTGCACTTGGATGTGCTTGCTAGCTTATATATGCGCGCTCTTGCCGGCGAGGAAGTGCCTAACGTCATCAACTGATGTCACCAGTCCTCTTGTGGCCACATGATACGTTTTCAAGGCACCAGAATGTTTTAATGATCCAATTTAGTCTTGGAATAAACAATTCCATACAATTTATGGCCAAAAAACATATACATTTTCTTCTAACTTTCCTTTAGATCCTAACTGATGTGGTCAGAGAAAAGAGAATTAAACCACAGCTAATACGTCAGATGTGATACTGAATCAGCTTTGCTTGAAGTGTCTAAGACTTGAAATCAAGGTTTTCATGATCTGGGGGTCACTAGGCAGCAGATGCCTGAGGTCACAGGAGCTACGTCCCCCCAGTTCTCATAAGGTCGCCAACCTGTTCCACCACACTTTAAACACGGGGAAAAACTTCCAGTCAGAACCATACTTAGCCACACGTGGGCATTTCAGTGACTCATTAGCACACTACTCAAGAGATCATTACCATTCATTGCCTTTCTCTCAAAAAGAGCACTGCAAATGAAATATATGGACATATACATGCATATAAATATATATACATATTTGAATATATATGTGTGTGTGTATGTATATGTACATATACATATATACTGTATACATACGTTATAGACAAATATGTAATATATATAGAGAGAGAATATTTATATATGTATATTTCCAATATATATGTTATAATCTATATATATGCATACAATCATGTTGCAAGAGAGTTCTTAACAGAAGCCATTTCCGAGCTGCCTGAGCTGCCCAGACAACCTGACGTGAGTATTAGGAGTGTATTTCTTGAGTCGACACTTTTGTTAAATATTGTGTTCACATTTGTTTTCAATGCAAGTTCTTTTTTCTCACCCGAGCTCCTTCTGCCTTTCAGATGCTACATTTCATCGAGGTCAAGAAGTCCCTCATGCACTCCTGCGTCATGAACATGGCTATGAACATAGCCGAAGAGGCACTAACAAGGAACTGTCCTGGCCAAAATGACTTTATTCATGAATGTCTTCAAAGCATTGAGTTTGTGAAATGGGATCCCTGGCTATTGAGTGATGTTCTCTTAGAATGATACCCTGATAAGGCAACACATGTATTCCAAATTAAAGAGTGCAGCATATTTATTCCTCATTCATAATTTAATACCTTCATAAGTAGGTATTCCATAATTTGGCGCAAACGACTGGCAGTTTTGACATCCTCCAAGAATGATACCCGACACAGCATCACAGTAAAACTTAGATGCAAATAATTCCCAGCTGCGGACCCAGATCGGAAAGGCATTCACTCGGGTTGACGGCGTCCGATTCCCAGGGGAAAGCGCAAAGGAAGGCATCGTCCGAAGCAAGGTAGTCTGAAACAGTAGCTCTACTCCGTCTGAAGAAATCCCAGCTGTTAACTTCCAAGTTAAGCCCACCTTGTTGCCTTTATGAAATACAATATATATATATATATATATATATATATATATATATTCGTTTTCGTTTATTTTTACTATTGTTATTAGAAAATACACTAAAAAAAAACACTTACGATAAGATATTTCAAAGACTGACCGAGTCAAATAAAGGGCGGAGTTAATCACATCAAATTTAGCCAATGACAGTATGCTCTGAGTTATCAGACATAGCAAATACATAATATAATTGATATTGTTATAATTACAAGAGATAAAACAAAAAATTCCCATTTTTGTTTATGTGTGTACATAGCTATATATATATATAATACATACACTCACAAAAAACACACACAACAAAAAATCTAAAGCGACTGAAACATGTAGTAAAAAAATATATATATATACATATATATATATATATATATATATATATATATATATATAACCTATATATACATGTTATAAAATATGTATATATGGTATATACATATCCATGCATATATATGTCTATATGTATATGCATGTACATATATTATGTATATACACATAGCTAAACATACATACACACACACTCACTCACTCATCTCACGCACACACACATAACACACACACACACACACACACTCACTCACCGACTCACACGTACAAACACACACACACACACACACACACTCACTCACCGACTCACACGCACAAACACACACACACATAAAAAAAAAAAAAAAAAAAAAAAAAAAAAAAAGAAAAAAAAAAAAAAAAAAAAATATATATATATATATATATATATATTGCGTATATGTGTACATATACACTACTGACGTGATTATCAAGGCCACCATCGGTCCCAACCATTTTTGGTAGAATATGTATCCCAAAATGAAAGCAACTTATCATTTCCTATTTTAAACTGCGTAAACTGCTAAAGACATCAGAAAAAAATAGCCACCCTCAGCCTTAATCACTGTAGCAACGCGTCTCGGTATGCCTCTAATGGACCGGCAGGCCTTTTCTTTGATTTCTGGGTTTTTACTCCATTCCTTCATCAATCGTTCAATTAGCCCAACTATGTTAGTACATTCTACTTGGTTTACCTCGTCTTTTATGTCTTTCTATAAACATTCTATATTGTTTAAAACTGGACTTTACAGGACACTCAAACACTCTAACCCCATAAATATCCAATAGGTTAAAACACTTTCGGCTGTTTGGCAGGGAGTTCCATCATGCTTGAAAATGCAGTCACTTGTAGTTATATCGAAGTGTTCCCTGAATTGTAGGTATATCATAGTCTCCTGAAAATTGCGTAGTTACTAATTTCTGGTTTACTTTTATTTCTTTCTCATACAATAAATCCTCTTATATGTGTACTTTGTAAAATATATTATCTTTTTTCTGTTTAACTGACAATATTTATTTATTTGCATAATTATATGGTCAAAAATACGTGTAAGTCCTCAGTCTTCTAAGTATTTAAGGAACATGAATAAAATGACACTGGAACGGATTGATAATTAAAACTTAATATTAAGTCCTCTGTAGTCTTGTCTTACACTGTCATAACAGACTAATCACAATTATATATACTTTTGGCTACTCTAAAACCGCACAGCCTTTAACGAACTAAATGGGGGAAAGACATCACACTGAAATAATGGTTACCACACTTATAATGCAACAAACACGTTATGTAAACAAACAACCACTGATAGAGCGTACAAAGACATCTTTCATGATGTCACGATATCCAATATCTCAAATCTACTGTACCCATGAAAAAGACCAGACCACACCATCGCCTTGGTGGGTTTTTTATTTGTGCCCGGGAATGGGGGGTCCTTCTCGAAGCTGGTTTTTCCCAAAGAAATTTTCTCTGTCCATCATTTTTTCTACCGAGTTTTCATCAAGAAAAAACCCCGAAAATAAAAATAACAGTGTAAGTTTGAAATGACGGGAAATTCAAATAAAAAACCCTTTTTGATATCATTTTAAAACCAACATGAAGATCATACTAATGTTTTTTTAACAAACATTTTTTTTTTCCAGTTGATATGTATTTTACTAATTATGTTTACTCATTAAAACGGTAGCAAAAAAAATTTTAAATTGAGATTAACCCCTTTTCCCCCAACCCTCGGAACCCCAAATCCTTGTAAGCCTTCCCCAGGCCAATTTTTCCTTTCCTCATCCCCTTGGCACCTTAGTTGGCCCGCAGGCAGGGTATCCCATCTCATTTATTTTTTCCCCCACTGTATACCGGTCAAGGTTTTTTATTGGCCTGTTGGAATGTTTAATCATTTTATCTTTAAATTTTTTTCAAAATTTCCAAGTTATCAAGTTTTCTTTTCACTTTTGCCAGCATTTTTTGGGAAACACCACTTCTTTGGGTATTTTTTGTTGATTAGAGGTATTTTTTTAGATAAACCCTTTAAAAAACTAAAATCTGCCGACTCAGGTCCTTTCCTCCCCCATGTGTTTCAGTTAGCAGTCTTGATTCAATTGCAAGAGAAGGCTAGGGTTTGAGTGTGGTAGTGATGCATTTTTCACGTATTTAAAATGTAAAATGGAAACCAGAAATCCAGGAACAGGTTAAAGGGGCCATATCATATGTGCCCTTTTATTCTGCTAATTTGTAAAAATTCTATAGTCCCCAAAAATCGATCGAAAGAATATACAGGGGGATTTCCCTTTTTAAGTATATATTGTGCAAACCCCCAAAGGGGTAAAAAAAAAATGGGCTCAAAAATTTATAAAATTATATATATAAATATATATATATATACATACATATGTACGTGTTGTGTGTGTTATGTTGTATTTTATCACTTTAATATATGTTTATATATTTATATAATATAATATATATATATTATATTATTTTATAAAATATAATACAGACCATTGTGTGGTTATATATATATAGTAGACATAAAATGTAAAAAATACTTGATAACATATGTCTTACATGTTTTTTTTTGTCCCCCCATCTGTCTAATACGTTACATATATATCAGAGAGATAGATAGACAAATTAAGATACATGTATATGATACTAATATATTTTTTCAATATCATCCATCTTCTCTCTAAAATTTTAAAACATATTGTACAAACATACATACATACATACATCCACAAACAATAAAAAGAACACATATATATACAACATGCTATACAATATGTAATTATAATATGTGTGTTTCGTACCTATGTGGTCTATTTACTTATCCATCTAGGTCTTAATATATATACTTGGATGTATAAGTATATATGCACGAGAAGGTTCATATATATATATATATATATATATATATATATATATATATATATATATATATATATACATATGCATGTCTGTGTGTATATATATACATATATATAAATATATACATTAATATATATACATGTGTATATATACACATCTATGTGTATATTTCTTTATATATGTACATAGATAATTGTATATGTCTAATGTATTACACACACACATACACACACACACGCACGCACACACACACATCTATATACATATACAGTACTTATATAATTTTTGAGACCAGTTTTTTTTACCTCCCTTTGGGTTCTGCACAATATATACTATGAAAAGGATCACACCTGTATATTGCTTTCGATCGATTATTCTGAGGACTATAGAATTTTACTAAATTAGCTAGAATAAAAAGGTGTCACATATGATATGTGACCCTTAACACTGTTCCTGGATTTCTGGTTTCCAGTTTTACATTTTATAATACGTGCAAATGCATGCACTACCACACTGACTAAACCTCCCCCTTTTACTATGCAAATTGAATAAAGACTGCTAACTGAAACACATGGGGGGAGGAAGGCCCGAGTCGGGAGATTTTTATTTTTTTAAGGTTTTAAAAAAAATACCTCAAATCAACAAGAAAAGCCAAAAAAAGGAGTTTTTCCCAAAAACTCTTTTGAAAAAGTGGAAGAAACTTGATAACTTGGAAAACTTTAAACCCCAAAAGAAGTAAAGATTAAACATTGCAAAAGGCCAATAAATAAACCTATGACTCGAGTTACAGTCGAAAAAGATAAATGAGAGGGGAAATACCATCCCTGCGGGAAAACTAAGGGTGCCAAGGCTAGGGGAAGGAAAAATTTGGCCGGGGGAAAGGCTTAAAGGTTTGGGAAATACCCCGAGGATTGGGGAAAGGGTTAATTCAAAAAATTTTTTTTTCTGACTACCGTTTTTATATGATCAAAACAAAATTTTAGTAAATACATATGCAACTGAAAAAAATATTTAGTTAAAAATAACATTTTAAATCTTCAGTTGGTTAAAAGAGTATAAAAAAAGGGTTTATTTATTTGAATTTTCCCGTCATTTC
The DNA here is from genome assembly GCF_015228065.2 of Penaeus monodon. NCBI lineage: Eukaryota > Metazoa > Arthropoda > Malacostraca > Decapoda > Penaeidae > Penaeus > Penaeus monodon. The sequence goes on from NC_051389.1 coordinate 31,344,581, forward strand.
AAAACTTACACTGTTTTTTTATTTTCAGGTTTTTTTTTCTCTGATAAATCCCGGTAAAAATACGAGGGACAAAAATGAAAATTCGGAAAAAAATTTGAAAGGCAAGTTTGCGGAAAAACCTAAAATTCCCAAGGGGGGGTTTTTTTAAGGGCTAGTAGATTTGAGATATCTGGATATCGGGACATACTGAAAGAGTTTTTTGTCACAGCTTATCATTGTTGTATTTTTTTATCACTAACGTTTTTGTTGTCTTATAGAGATTGGTTAACCATTATTTCATTGTAGTCTTTACCCCCGCATTTGTTCGTTAAGGTGTGCTGGTTTTAGGTAGCCAAAATGTATATATAAATTTTGATTAGTCTGTTTTGACAGTGGGAAAACAAATAAGAGGACTTAATATTTGTTTAATTTCAATCCGTTCCCGTGCTTTTTCATGTTTCCTTAGAAAATTAGAAGACTGAGGACTTACACGTATTTTTGACCATATAATTATGCAAATAAATAAATATTTTTTCAGTTAAACAGAAAAAGAAATATATTTTACAAAATAACTTAAGAGATTTATTTTATGAGAAAGAAAAAAAAGAACCAGAAATTATAAATACCAATTTTTGGGGAGCATGATATACCTACAATCAGGGAACACTTCGATATAACTACAATGACCGCATTTTTAAGCAGATGGAACTCCCTGCCAAACAGCCGAAAAGGTTTTTTAACCCATTGGAAAATTTTTGGGGTTTTTGAGTGTTTTTAGTGCCCGTAAAATCCTTTTAAAAAATATAAATGTTTATAGAAAAACTAAAAACGAGGAAACCCAAATAGAATGTTAAAATAGTTGGGCTAATTGAACGTTTTGAAAAAGGATAAAAAACCCAAAAAAAAAAAAGGCCTGCCGGCCTTAGAGGGGAAACCCAGACGCGTTTTACAGTATTAAGGGTGAGGGGGCTATTTTTTTCGATGTCTTACAGTTTACGCAGTTTAAATAGGGAAAAGATAAATTTCTTTCATTTGGGATAATATTCTACCAAAAAAGGTTGTGACCGAGGTGGCCTTGTAATCACTTTAGTTATATATGCACCATATACCCAAAATAAAATATATATATATTTTAATTATATATTTTTTTTTTTTTTTTTTTTTTTTTTTTTTTTTTTTTTTTTTTTTTTTTTTTTGTGTGGTGTGTTTGTGGTGTGAGTCGGTGAGTGGGTGGGGTTTGTTGGGGTTTTGTACGGGGGTCGGTGAGTGAGGTGGTGTGTGGTTTTTGTGTATGTGTGTGTGCGGGAGTGAGGGGTGAGTGTGGTGTATGTATTTTAGCTAGGGATTACATAATATTACATGCAAAATACTTAGACATATATATCTGGAAAGTATATACCATATATACTATTTTATAACATGTTATATGGTATATTATATATATATATATATATATAATTATAATTGTGGTTTTATTTTATTTTTTTTTTTTTTT
>NC_051389.1:31346154-31364670 GCF_015228065.2 Penaeus monodon
CGTCTGTTTTTCGATTTTATTCATGGACGAATACCTTTTCTTTCTGTTTTCGAATTTATAATAGTTTTTTTTTCTTATACTCGATAGCAAAGCTCAGGTTCGATCACAACAGTTTCTTTTTTATCAGAAAATATCCTGTGGATTCCGTCGTCAGGCCACGACGCCCTTGACCTTGTCCGTCGTAGGGTGCTGACGTTGCATGATTTGCAATATGAATGGCAGAATTCCGAAAGGGTGGCTTGTTTTCCATTAAGATTTTGTTTCATTGTGTAGCAAATACTAAACTACTGTCTTTTTAATTTCGTTTGTGGTAATAAGCATGGCGTGAAATTTAATGAAAACATATTACTGGATTTCTTCATATCCACGGATATACCAACACGTGGTTGAAGTCGAGAATCAGGATGATTGACAGAAAGCAGTGGCGGATCTAAGCAATCTAATGGGGAGGGTGTACGGGGGGGAGGACGTGTGCCAGGGGGCATGGGGGCGGATGTCGATGTGCCCGAATTTAAATAAGATTTTTGTTTTTTTCAAATATTTTGCCCTCAAACTGAAAACAATTTAATTCTACCAAGCTATTGTTTCTTCCAGTGACCTGAGGAGACTGGACACGTCACTGATTTGAGTTTACAAATGCACGTCCAAACTCTTATAAGGAAATACACGTGGTTTGTGTGATTTGTTCCAAGGCACCCGAACGCGACCTTAGCCAAACATGGACGAGGTCATCATTAATCGTTGTAGTAACACAAAGACGTGCCGTCGTTTAGGGAGAAAGTTGCACAATTACTTATAGTCAACATGATTGTATGCATATATATGAATTCTAACATATATATTGGAAATATACATATATAAATATTCTCTCTATATATATATTACATATTTGTCTATAACGTATGTATACAGTATATATGTATATATACATATATACATACACACACACATATATATATATATATATTTAAATATGTATATATATATTTATATGCATGTATATGTCCATATATTTCATTTGCAGTACTCCTTTTGAGAGAAAGGCAATGAAGGGTAATGATTGCCTCAGTAGTGTGCTAATGAGTCAATGAAATGCCAAAGTGTGGCAAAGTATGTTTCTGACTGGAAGTTTTCCCCGTGTTTAAAGGGTGGTGGAACAGGTTGGCGACCTTATGAGAACTGGGGGGAGGTAGCTGCTGTGTCCTCTGGCATTTGCGGCCTAGTGACCCCTAGATCTTGAAAACCTTGATTTCAAGTCTTAGACACTTCAAGCAAAGCTGATTCAGTATCACATCTGACGTATTAGCTGTGGTTTAATTCTCTTTCTCTGACCACATCAGTTAGGATCTAAAGGAAAGTTAGAAGAAAATGTATAGTTTTTTTGGCCATAAATTGTATGGAATTGTTTATTCCAAGACTAAATTGGATCATTAAAACATTCTGGTGCTTTGGAAAACGTATCAATTGCCACAAGAGGACTGGTGACATCAGTTGATGACGTCAGGCACTTCCTCGCTGGCAAGAGCGCGCATATATAAGCTAGCAAGCACATCCAAGTGCACCTCACACCTCTTGTTGCTTGCGCCTCGAAGAGTCGTTGTATCACGACACAGGTAAGCCCTGAGTATGTCTGGCCCATTTATGGGGAATGGACTTGAATTCGTGCATTTTAGTATCAAATTGTAAAATTTTGGGGGCACGACGTTATAAAAAGGGTTCTTTGATCGGGATTACAAAAAATTTCATGCGCTAGAGAGGTTAATTCCCGAAATTTTAAAACCCCACAGACTTCCTCAGGGAGACCTGACGACCCTTTTGCTGGGGGCACTCGTGTTTTCGCGAGCGGAATGAACACAACAAACATAGCGAAATCCACGGGCGCTCTTCATGAAGGTGCGTCATTCATGGGGTTAAAACCACGATGAGAAAATATTCGAAGCAAAAATAAAAATTGCGAATCCCTTTTGGGCTTTTCCTTCAGGATAAAATTTATATTTTCCATGATTTCTTTGCGGGCAAAACAAATATGCATGGAGTTCTGAGCCACCCGAAGAAGAAAGAAAAAAAAAATGAAGGAAGGGGCCTGGGAAAATGAGGGCCACACCCATCTGAGTAAGTTTTTATTTTTATTTTTTATTTTTAAATAAAAAATAGCATATGTTAACAATCATTTAAGGACTTTATTCTATATTTCTCAAGCAGCCCAAAAGTCTTTGATTTCCTGCGAACTATTTACTAATCCCTTTCTCCCCCCTTTGGCAGCTTCACACCGGGCATTGGCTTCCGACAAGATCCCAACCTAAAGCAGGCGCTTTTTCATCCGAAGAACTCAAAAATATCACCCCCGAAAAGCCGGAAAAAGGGTCGATATGGGGCCTTAAAAGATCTTTGGAGTCCGGGTACGTTTTTCCTTTAAAGCGCAAATCGTCGCTTCATTTTCAGTATATATTTAAATATCTCCCTTCATCTGCGTGCCCCTTTTAGGGGAAACCCCTTTTTTGTTTTTTCCCCTTGGGAAAATTGGCGAGGAGCTCAACGTACCAAAGGGTTAGGGAAAAAAAAATGCGGGTGGAAAAAGTTTAAAATGCTAAACAAATTCAGAAGCAAGAGATTCTTAACAGAACCCTTTTCCCAAGTTGCCTGAGCTGCCCAGAAAACCTGACGGGGATTTTTGGGGAAAGTGTTTTCTTCATCAACAGTTTTGTAAATTTAAATTTATTTCCATTTTTCTTAAAGTGAAAGTCCTTTTTTTTCATCCGAGCTTTTTTGCCTTTCAATGTTACTTTTCCCATCGAGGTCAAAAAATTTCCCTTATGAATTTCCTGCGTCAGAACAAAAAATTAGAACTACCCGAAAGGCACTAAAAAGGGAACTGCCGGGCCCCAAAACTGCCCTTTATTCATAATGTTTTAAAAAAGCATTGATTTGTGAAAGGGGGATCCCTGGCTTTGATTTTTGATTTTTTCAGAATGATCCCCTGAAAAGGGCACTGTTTTTAAAAATTTAAAAGAGTCAGCACATAATATTCCCTCCTTCATGTTTTGATCCCTTTCATAAGTGGGTTTATTCCATACTTTTGGCAAAAAAACGAGGGGGCAGTTTTAAACACCCCCAAAGAATATCCCCGACCCCAAAAATCACACTAAAACTTAGATGCAAAAAATTTTCCCAGCTGGGGGCCCCCGATGGGAAAAGGGCATTCCCCTGGGGTTTTGACGGCGCCCGTTCCCAGGGGAAAGCGCAAAGGAAGGCATCGTCCAAAACAAGGTGCTAAAACAGGGACTTTTACTCCGTTTTTAAGGGAAATCCTAGTTGGTAACTTAAAATTTAAAGCCCACCGCTTTGCCTTTATTACATTTGCCATTATTTTATATAATATATATATATATATTTTTGTATATATATATATAAATAAAAAAGATATAAAAATAAAAAAAAAAAAGTGTGGGGGGGGTTGTTTTCATTAATTTTTTCCAAATTTTGTTTTTACGGGGAACCTTTTTTTCAAAAAAAATGCACAAAAAAAAAATGATAAAAAGGGGACTGACCAGATAAAATAATTAAATTTGATCATCAAGTTTACCAATGAGAGTATTGCTTGTTTAAAACCCGATATAGTTTAAAACCATAAGTTTTGTAAATTTTAAAACTTGATATTGTTATTACCAGAACCAAAACAAAAATCCCCTCTTTTATTTGTGAGAAAGAAAAGTTCCTTACTATTAACAGCCGTCAGAATACTCTTGTGAATGAAGTGTTTTATTTTTGTGTCCAAAGGCGAAATGGAAGGTTTTTCCCGGGTTTATATATCCCCTTTGGTAGGTTTTAAAAGGATTGTGAAAAACATATATATATACATATTTATTTACATTTATATGTCTATATCTCTATATATGTATATCTATACATATCTGTATGTATGAATATGTATTTTTAAAACATATAAAATTTTTCATATACCAATCATACATGTAAAATAGGTGTGTTTTATGTATCCCAATAAGATATAGATGTATAAATGTAAATATACATGTAAAATGTATACATATATAGATGTATTTATATATTTTTTTATATCTATCTATCCATCTATCTCTATCTATCTCTAAAACAAAAACCCATAAAAACAACATACATATATATGATACAGAAAAATATGTATACAAAATAGGCTTTTATACATATATATAATTATATAAAACATTTTATATACATATTTTAAAACACACACATTTTTTCCCCCCCATTTTAAAATATAAATAGATAAACACACACATTTGTATACATATATATACATATATAAACACACACATTTGTATACATATATATATACATATATGTATATGCATTCATATATATACATATATGTATGTATATGTATCCATATATACACATATATATAAATAATATATACATTATAAACATATATATGTGTGTCTATATCTATTATGAATATATATATATATAATATATAATATATTAATAATATATTATATTTACCCAATCCGCTGCTCTTTTGTTGTCATGGGGGAGCTTAGGAGACCAAGGCCCAGTACAGGGATAACCCTTACCTTGAACCTCTGCCCTCGCCTCAACTAACTTTACATGATCTTTTCTTCTCCCCTTTCCTTTTCCTTCTCTTCTTCGTCCCATTCTGTCCACTTATTCTAAGCGTTAACTCGTTTTTACCCTTTTCGCCAAAATACTTTATCATAATGCTATATGACCCTTTATGTCTGGCACGGTTATTTGTTTGAACATTTTGGAAATCCACACACATAGACTTTGAACTAAAAAAAGAAAAAAACAAATCCTTACTTGGGCACTTTGACCCTAAGCCCCACCGTATCATTATAGGATGAATACCCCGCTAATGCCTAAAGATCTTGCCGGGGAAAAAAATTTTTTAAATTTAAGGGAAAATAGACACAAAACACATTTTAAATAAAATTATATATATATAATATATATATATAATTAATTTTTAAAAAAATTTTATTATATATATATATTAAAATATATATTATTTATTTTTATATATATTATATATATAATATATATATATATTCGGGGTTAGAAAATATTAGTTTGGAGGCATTTATCGCATGATTCTTATTTACTTTATCATTGTAGGGTAGAGTGCACAGTAGGTGGAAATCTAAACACGTCTGCATTGCTATTTCCACAAAGACAAATATTTATTTATTGGACTTTAGTTGTCTTGTACATGTTTTTTTTACATTAAGTTTAAAATTCTCCCAAATTTTTGCTGCTTCTTCTAGAACCTGGGGCAGATTTGGGGAACACGTCACCGTTTGGGTTTAAAAATCAAGTTCAAACTTTTTAAAAAAGGGAAATACGAGTGGTTGCGTAATTTGTTCCAAGGAAATGGAACGCGACCTTAGCCAAACATGGACGAGATTATCATTACTGTTTGCAGTAATACAAATACGTGCCGTCGTTTAGGGAGAAAACTGCCATGTTCTTACTTTCCCAAAAGGGATTTTGGGGATAAATACACACATATATGTAAAAATCCCTACGTAGTGTTTGTGTGGGTGTATTATACACCACATATATAAAATGTTTTGTATGTGTCTGTGGGGTTTTCTATTTTGTTTTGTTTTTTTATATATAAAAAAAATTCCCTTTTTCCTCTTTTGAGAGAAAGGCAAAAAATTTTGGAAAAGGGATCGCCTCAGTAGTGTGTAATGAGTCAATGAAAGGGCCAAAAGGGTTGTGGAAAGTATGCTTCGGACGGGGAAAGTTTTCCCCGGGGTTAAAAAAAGTGTGGGGGAAAATAGGTTGGGGGGCCCCTTTTGGGGAAATTTGGGGGGAGATAGCTCATGTGTCCTCGGGCATCTCCCCCCCTAAGGACCCTAGATCAAAAAAACCTTTGATTTAAAGTTTTTAACACTTAAAATTTGGTGCTGGGATCTAGTGAGAGAGAATGAAAACTTAAGGAACAAAAGTGATCAGATGTACAAGTTCTCATTCGCTAGTTTTTTCCTTTATATAGAGGATTGTAATGGCACTGAGCGATCGCCTTCAAAGCCGTTTTTTTAAAATATGCCCCCAAATTCTCAAAAATTATGAATAAAAGTTTCTACTAAGCAAAGCTGATTCAATATCGCATTTCACGTATACCTGCCTTTTTAGTACTTTTTTCTCTGACAATATCACTTGGGACCTAAAGGGAAAGCAAGAACTAAAACTAAATCTTTTTGTGCCATCAGTTGTTTGAAATTGTTTATTCGAAGACTAAATTAGATCATTAAAACATTCTAGTGCCTTGAAAACATATCATGTGGCCACAACAGGACTGGTAACGGTTTCGGTTTCGGTTTCCTGTCAAAGATCGCACCGCTGCCACCAATATGTGACAGGTGTGTTAAGATCCCGTCCATATAGGGTCAATCTAGACGAACGGTTCACGAATAAATCATATATATAATACACAAATGTAGGCAGATATATACAAGATATGAAATAAACAAGAAATAGGGGTTATGAATACCCCCCCAAATTTAAAAACCCAAAAAGCTAGTGGCACAAAAGGCAAGTCACGAAGCTCAGCATTATTCTGCAGACGAAATAATGGGCTTAAAGAGGTCATTCGAATTCCCCAACTACCTGTGCGTTTGTCCAACTGACGGATTTTGGGACGGGGGGGTCAAAATCTTCCGGGTTCCCTTTCAGGTCAGGTCAGTTCTAAAACCCTTTTAAGAAGACTTTGGTAGTATAAAAACTAATGGGGTATTTTTTTTTTTGTACCAAAAACGCCACCAACGTAAACATCCCCACACACACTATATTGTGGGGTGTGGTGTTTACGTTTTTGTGTTTAGGGCAAAGGGAAAATAAATCCCCGTCGATTTTTAAACAAAGGCCCGCTTTTCCTTTCCCTTTGGGGGACAGAAAACCCCAGCCACTTGTATTTCCTTGTAAGAGTTTGAACGTGCATTTGAAAACCCTAAAACGGTGATTTGGCCCAGTTGCTCAGGTCCGGGAAGTGCGGCAAAACTGATAGAATTAATTTTTGTCACCCAATTTGGGGCCAAAAAAATAACAGAAAAAAAGTAAAAGCTTATTAAAATTCGGGCATGAAGACATCCGCCCCCTGCCCCCTCGCACACGTCTTCCCCCCTTACTCCCTCTCCATGAGATGATTTCGATCCGCCAGCGGTTTCCGTGAATCATCCTGATTCTCGACTTCAAGCACGTATTGTTGACTGAAGCTCGATTGAAAACAAGCCACTTCTTGCATGCATAAAGACATATATATATATATATAATATATATATTTTAAAATTATATATATATATATATATATATATATTATAACATATATATGTTGTATGCATCCCAAAAAGTGGCTTGTTTTAAATTTAAATAAAAATTTTATATATAATATATTATATATATTTTATATAAAATATATATATAATATATATTTTTTATATATATATTTGTATGCTTACGGGATGGGGAAAATAAAACCCCTTTTGAATTGCCCCGGGGGACTTTGCACGGGTGTTGTATTTTTTTAATGGTAAAAAACCCTATACCTACAGTAAAAACATTCTTTTTTTGGAAACGAAAAAACCGTTTTTTTTTTTTTTTTCGATTTTATAATTTTTTCTCTTATACTCGATAGCAAAGCTGGGTTTCCCGTCGCAAATTTTCTTTTTGATCAGAAAATATTATGTGAATGCCGTCGTCGGGCCCGGGGGACCCCCTTTGGCCTTTTTCCGTCGTGGGGTTCCCCTAAAGGGTTTGCATGATTTAAATTAGGGAATTTGGCAAAACTCCGAAAGGGGGTTTTTTTCCACAAACTTCTTTTTTTCATTTTTTTTAAGGATATCCAAAACTATTTTTTTTTAAATTTTCGTTTGGGGGGCAATAAGCATGGCGTGAAAGTTTATGAAAAAATATTACTGGATTTCTTTATATCCACGGATTCCCAAAGTGTTGAAGTCGAGGGGAAACGGATGATTGGGCGGAAAACCCCTGGGGGAACTAAGCAATTTTAATGGGGGGGGTGTAAAGGGGGGAGGAGTGTGGAGGGGCATGGGGGGGGGGATGTCGGTGTTTCCCGAATTTGAATAAGATTTTACTTTTTTTAATTATTTTTGGGCCCCAAACTGAAGGCAGTTTAATTTAACCCAAGGGTATTTCTTCTTTCAGTGCCTGAGCAAGACTGGAGAAAGTTTACTGATTTTAGTTTACAAAAAAAACGTCCCCAAAATCTTATAAAGGAAAAAACACGTTTTTTGTGTGATCTGTTCCTAGGCCCCTGGAAAAGCGACCTTTGCCCAAACATGGACGAGGGCATCATTAAAACGTTGTAGTAACACAAACAGTGCTGTCGTTTAGGGAGAAAAAATTTCACAATTTAAATTTCAGTCCCGCATTGTGTGTGTTTGTGTGGGGATTTAAAAAAAAATTTAATTTAAAAAACTATTCTTTTAAAATTATATATAAATTTTCCCTTTATATAGATATATATTCCCTTTTAAACCCAAAGTATGTAACATATACTATTTACATATATGTCTTAAGTATGGGATATAGTAATATATGTATATATATGCAAAATATATACATATATAAATAAAACACATAAAATTTTAAAAATTTCATATATGAACCCTTTTCATTTTTTGACAAATGTAGCCCAAAATATGTAAAAATTTCAATATTTCATTTGCAGTACTCCCCTTTTTAAAAGGGAATGAAGGTAATGATTGGGCCCCAAATAGTGTGCTAATGAGTCAATGAAAAGCCCAAAAGGGGCCCAAAGTATGTTTTTGACTGGAAGTTTTCCCCCTGGGTTTTTAAAGGGGGGTGGAACAGGTTGGCAACCCTTTTAGAACTGGGGGGAGGTAGCGCTGTGTCCCCCTGGCTTTGCGGGCCCAGTGACCCCTAGATTTGAAAAACCCTTTATTTCAAGGGCCCCTTTGGAAAAACTTCAAGCTTTGGGGCTTTTGGGGTCTAGTGAGAAAAGAAAGAAACCTTTGGAACAAAATATAAAATGTACAAGTTCTCATTCGCTAGGTTTTTTTTTAATAGAGGATTGTAAGGCACTGAACGGTTTACCTTTTAAAGCCGGTATTTAAAATCGGGAAATAATTCTCACAACTAGGGAAAAAAACAGCTTCTACCAAAAAAAAGTTTCTACTCCGTAAAGCTGATCAGTATCCCACTTCAGTATCCTCCTTTTTTGTACTTTCTTCTTGACATCCCGTTGGGGGTCCCAAAGGAAAACAAAAAAAAAAAAATGTACATCTTTTAGGGGCCATCAGTGTTTGGAATTGCTTATTTTGGAAAAATAAATTGGGTCATTTAAAAAATTCTTGGGAAAAAGTAAACTGTTGGGCCCCAACGGGTGGGGGGGTCAGTTTTTATGCTTTCAAATACTTTCCCCGCCGGCAAGAGGGGCCCCCATTATAAACTAGCAGCACACCAAGTGGGATCTCCCCACCTCTTTTTGCTTGGGGCCCACGAAGAAGGGGTTTTTATCACGAAACAGGAAGCCATGAGATGTTTGGTTTACTTTAAACGGGAATGGACTTGAATTCCCTTGGGATTTTAGTATCCCATGAAATTTTTTTTTTTCAGGGGCGCTTAAAAAAAAGGTCTTTGTCTGGATTAGGCAACATTTAAATCGCGCTAGAGAGGTTACAGTTACGAAAATTTTATAACCCCAGACTTTCCCTCATGAAGACGCTGACCATTTCCCGTTGCTGGCGGCATCGCGGAGTCGCGAGCGGAAAGGATCACAAAAAAAACATAAAGAAATCCAAGCGCTCTTTTATGAAAGGGGCGTCATTTAAACGGCCCAACACGAAGCAAATTTCGAAAACAAAAAAAACACTTCGAATGCCCTTTTGCTTTTTTCCTTTTAGGAAAAAAATTTTTATTTTTCCCTGACTTCCTTTTCAGCTAAAAAAAAATGCATGGAGATTTGATGCCATCCGAAGAAAAAAATGAGGTAGCATGAAAAAAAAAATGAAAAGGGAAAGCCCTCGGAAAAAGAGGGCCAACCTATCGAGTAAGTTTTTTTTTATTTTTTTTAATTTAAAAAAAAGCATAGTTTAAAAAATATTTAAAGGGGCTTTATTCTATATTTTTCAAAAACCCGACATTAAAGTCATTGATTTTCCTGCGAAAATAGTTAATAATTTGCCTTTCTTTGGCCCTTTGGGCACTTCACACCCTGGGATTCTTCCCCACCAAAAATTCCCAACCTAAAGCAGCGCTGGCATCCCCAAGAACTCAAAAATTCACGGCCCAGACCGGAGAAAGTTCGATATGCGCCTTACAAGATCATGGAGGGCCCCGGTACTGTTTTTTTTACTCACGAGCTAAACGCGGGAAACGTCCCATTTGTTTTATTTTAACTTAAATTTCTCAGCTTATCATGCTGGTTCTTTTGAGGAACCCTTTGTTGTCTTTTCCTTTAGGATGGGGGAGGAGCTCAAGTACCTAAGGTTTATGGAAATGCTGTGGACAAAAAATTAAAGCTACACAAAATTTTAGAAGCAAGAGAGTTTTTAAAAAGAAGCCATTTCCAAAATTGCCTGAGCTGCCCAGACAAAACCCGACGTGGGTATTGGGGGTGATTTCTTCAGTTTGACAAATTTTGTGAAAAACTTTTTTCATTTTTTTTCAAAGGGAAGTCCTTTTTTTTCATCCAGCTTTGCCTTTTAGATGTTACCCTTTCACGGGTCAAGAAGTCCCTTTGAACTCCTGCGTCATGAAAATGGTATGAACTAGCTGAAGGGCACTAACCAAAGGGAAAGTCCCGGCCAAAACTGGGCCTTATTCATAAAGTTCTTTAAAAACACTGACTTTGTGAAATAAGGGTCCCTGACTACTGACTTGATATTCGCTTAGAATGATACTCTGATAAGGGATTTTTAAAATTTAAAAAGGCAGCATATAATGTAAATTTTTCCTTCATAATTTTTTACCTTTATTTTTTGGCTCCCAAAAGATTTGCAAATTTTGGAAAAAATTTCCCCTAAAAAATTTATACCCCCAAAGCAAATACACCCAAAAATCACCCCACAAATAAATTCCCCCCCCCGCAGACCCAGGGGCGGAAAGGCTCCACTCGGGGCACGGCGTCCGAGGGGCTGTTTAAAAATAATTTTTTTTTTTCATAACAAGAAACGTTTAGTCTCATATTTACCTGCTATCAAGATCCTCTGATGTTCTCTCAAGATCCTTTGATGATCTTTCAAGATCCTATAATGATTTTTCAAGGCCCTCTGATGTTCTCAAGGTTATCTGATGTTTTCTCAAAATCTTCTAATATTCTCAAGATTCTCTGATGTTCTCAAGATTCTCCATTGTTCTCAAGATCATCTGATGTTCTCTCAGGATCCTTTGAAAATTTTTCAAAAATTCTTGGGTGTTTTTTTCGAGATTCTCTGATGTATTCTATGATGCACCTCTTTTTAATTTTGAATTCCCCGCCGGGAGAACTTCGATCTACTTTCATTGATGAGTTAGAGGCATTTACAGCTTCTTCATACTGTGACTCTTCTGCCTTCTTATAAACACAAAATTGATCCAAACTCACTACACTATCTAGACGTAATATCTTTGATAATAGCCTTACGAATGCTAGGCTAGTAGATTTCTAGCAAATTTTTAAATTTTGTCCCTGGCCCCGGTTTACCCGAGGGTGACACTTAAAAACTTTTTCCCAAACATCTATCACATGCTTTCTTAAACCCATTTCGGGAAAATCCCAAAATTTAAAACTATTTGCCAAATGGGTTCCAATAGGTGTTGGTGCCCCCTGTAGAATTTTAAGGGGTTCCTTTTTAAAAAGGGAGAGTTCTCCCAGCAGGTTTTTGTAGGGTTTTTCCTCCATATAAAAAAAACATCTTTTTTTTTCTTATCCCCCCCTTTACTCTAACTTCTCTTGGGAAGATTCGCCCGATTGGGGGGGGGAATTCAACATAACATGTTTCCATTATAGTCTAATACGGGGGATCTCGAGTTCACTGTAGCGAAGTCAAGAGCCCTTTGGGGGCACTGAAAACGGCCCGGGGGGTATTTTTTGAAAATTTGATTACATAAACATGGATTTTACCTTTTTAGAACCTCATTTGGTTATATATTGTATATATTTTATATATAATTTTATATATATATATATATATAAATATAATACTTATATATATAAATATATAGATAGATAGTAGATATGGATATAAATTAGATATTTTTATGTCTTATCCTTTATTTAGGGGATAAAAAAATATTTTTATTTTATATCCAAAATATAATATAATTTTATATTATATATATAAAATATATATAATATATATATATTTTCCAAAATATATATATATATATATATATATATTATATTATATATTTAAAAGGATATATATGTGTGTGTTGGGGTTGTGTGTGTGTTTGGGTTGCATAAAATATCATGTGTGTTTGTTTTGTGTACTTATATCTAAAAGTTTTTATGTGTGTCTGTGTTTTGCGGGTGCGCGTGTGGGGTTTGGGGTTGGTTTTGGGGGTGTTTTTGTGGTGTGTGTGTGGTTTTTGTGTGTTGTGTGTGTGGGGGGTGTGGGTTGTGTGTGTGTTTTTGGTGTTTTGTGTGTGTGTGTGTGTGTGTGTGTTTCACGTGTGGTTTCGTGTGGGTGGGTGTGTCTTTTTGTTTTTTGTGTGTGTATTTTTGCGTGTGTGTTTTTGGGGCGTGTGGGGTTTTTTTTGTTTGTTGTGTTTTGTATGGGAATATATATTATTTTTATATTCTATAATATATTATATAATTTTATATAATTTTTATGTATGTATGTATGATGTTTATATACATATTATTAAAGCATGTAAAATTTTGTATGTATAAAGTATGTGTATATATAAAAAAGACACACACATATTAGATATGTCATACTTGTATATGTATAGTAAAGTTTTGTTTTGTTTTATATAAAGTGCGGGGGTGTGTGTGTGTGTGTGTGCGTGTGGTGTTGGCTTGTATGGGGGTTTTAAAATATATTCCCTACATACACACACACACACACACACACTCACGCATATGTGTGTGTATTTTATATATATATATATATATAGTATATTATATATAAAATTAAAATTTTTTATGTTTTTTTTTTTTTTGTTGTTGTTTTTTTTTTTTTTTATTATTTATTATATATATATTTTTTACAAATAAATAAAAAATTTTTTTCTTTATTTTTATTATATATACAAAAAAAAAATATATAATATAAATAAATATAAAATTTTTTTTTTTTTTTATTTTTATTTTTTTATTATATAATATAGTTTTAAAATAAATAAAAATATCAATAAAATATATAATATATTATATATAAATATATCAAAAATATATTATATTTTACACAAAAATTTATTTATTTTTTTTTAAATTTTTAAAAACCCCTTCCTTTTTTCCCCCTGAATTAAATAATATAAATTAAATTTTTCCAACATCACTGAAAACTTTTCTTGTTTGGGTTTTGGAGGGCCCCTTTTCCCCCCTTCCCCCTCTTCCTTGGGGCCTTAAAGTGGGGAACCCCCCGGTTGTATTTTAGGGCCCTTTAAAACCTTTTTTAATTTCCCCCCTTTTTTTCCCCTTGCCTCCCTGACCCCCGGCCTTTGGGGCAAATTTTCGAAAAAAAATGTTAAAAAATGTCGTAAAAGAGGCGAACCAAGAGGGAAACAAAAAATGCGAAGTCCAGCAAGGCCGCTGCAGTGGCGCCCCACCCCCTTTCCATGCCCCCTCCACCCATGATACCCATCACCATTTAGCTGAGTTCGCATATTCGCAGCTACGATGGTTGCCGGCCGGTGAGCTTAACTTGGGCACAGGGGGAGGGGAGGCGAGAGGCCGAGAGGGAAACAGAGACAAAGTGGGGTGGCTCTATTTGTGTGTAATATGTGTGTGTGTGTTGATATATGTATCATAAAATTACAATATGATACGTATATACACATGTGTGTGTGTGTGTGTGTGTGTGTGCGTGCGTGCGTGCGTGCGTGCGTGCGTGCGTGCGTGTGTGCGTGTGCGTGCGTGTGCGTGCCTGTGTGAACATATATATATATATAAAAGCATATATGTGTGTGAATCTCTTAATCTTTCTCTTTATAAATTTTTAATATATTTAATATATATATATATATGATATAATATATATAAAAAAAAAAAAAACATGTGAGTGTGTGTGTATATCTACACGTCATCATCAAATAACAGAATATCCAATATTAACCGCTGTGGTACACCATGACTTCCAGTCTTGTGCCATCCGTTGGATTTCTTTGATGTTGTCTAAGTATCTCGTTTTAGGTCTCTCTTTGCCTCACTCTCCAACAACTTTTCCATCAATAGATCTGTCTCCAGGATTTGTTTCCTCATTAAATGCGCAACGAATACTGATACTGATGTTAACAATCTTTCCTCGCATCCCATTTTTAATAAACATTCATTTATTTTCTTTCCTGAAAAGAAAGTAGTCGACGGTAACACATTTCGAAACTTGAAACCCTCCTTTTTGTCCCTTATCACACCAGCTTTTCCGAGTCGTAGGTAGCTATTTGGAAAAAATAAGAGTTCACATCATCATCAAAGGGGGGAAAAGCCGCCGGGGGGCATGGCCCATCCACCCTCGCTTCCAAAACCCTGAGGGTCCCTCGAGCGAGTCTCCAGGGAAGGCCCCCGGCCCATTTTCTAAATTTCCCCAGGGCTCGTAAACCCTTTTCCCACAGGCCCCTCCACCAGGGTTGTCTCGCAAGAGACAACCTGATGGGGGGGTCATCTACGGGGAAAAGAGTAGGGGTCCATTAGCCTGAGTTTGCGATCCCGGATTATGAGTAAAAATCCCATGCCAGCATCACGGTGTAACCATCGGTTGGACACATGGTCCTGTCAACTGTGCCCCATGATCCGGCGAAGGGACTTGTTACAAAAGACGAGACTCCAAGACACTAGATAGCGTCCTGGTTTTGGTTCCATAGAGCAAAACTGGCAGTATCAAGTCCTTGAAGACACGTAGTTTGCTCCTTTGCATGGTCCACATCTCCAATTGCTCTTTTGATCGTTTCATGGCTCCTGTTGCCAGACCAACCCGTTTTGCTTTTTGGTCTGACAGCCCAGAGATATGGACTACGCTACCATGGTATGTAAAACTCTCTATAAAGAGTTCATCAGTCTCTTATTTGCTGTCATCGATAATCTTTTATCTTTCCACATACTTGTTAGTGAAATCATCGCGCTATTGGCAATACCCAACCTTCGTTTTATGCCATTTGTATCATCACAATAATTTGCAATCACTTAATCTAGATCAATAAAATTCTTAATAGTGTCTATGCTTTGGGTGATGTTAAAAGAATCTGTTCTTTGTCATTTCCATTTTCATTCTTAGAAATTTTCATAATCTTGGTCTTACTTGCGTTTAAAGGGAGTCCAAACCCGATTACTTGTTAGATTTACTTTATTCACCAGATCTTGGAGTCCATTCATACTGACAGCAATTAGAACGACGTCGTCTGCATATCTTAGGTTGGTAATTATTCTGCCACCAACTTTAACACTACCAGCAAAGTCTTTGAGCGCCTCTCTCATTATCTGTTCTGAGTAGGTGTTAACAATGCAAGAGAGTATCCACCTTGCCCAAAAACCTTTTCTATATAAACCTTCGGGGGCCATGTGTGGTTCTCACCGCTGCATTCTGTCCGCCGTACAAATTCTTGATTAGTTTGACAACATGAGTCGAAACCCCATTACAAGCGTGGCATTCCAAAGCATTTCTTGTGAAATCATGTCAAATGCTTTGTTGTAATCGATAAACTAAAGGTGACTCTTGTTGTTAGACTCTATTCTTCTCAATGACCAATTTCACGTATTTCTTTCTCTAGTTTTATGTCCTTTATCCCTGCGATGACTTTAAGGAGGCCCTTGCTGCAGTGACTCATTAATGGTATTTTTCTGTTATTATTACATTGTTGAGCATCACCCTTTTTGGAACAAAGACTGACTTGACCCAACCATCTGGCCATTGTTTTTTTTCATCCGGGTAATGAGGTGCAAAGCTTATGAAAGAATCTTGTTACATTTTCGCCACCCCTTTTTATCAATTCTGCCGTGATATTATCCAAACCTGAACTTTTATTATTTTTTAGTTCTTTAATAGCCTTGTTGACTTCGGAAAACAACTTTTACTTCTATGCGTTGGCATTGATCAATAATGTGGTTTTCTTTATCCTTCCTCATCATTTGTTGAACAATTGCACTCTGCCGCTTATAATTTTCTACTTCGGCTTGGTTGTTAACGCCTTTTGCTTTTACTTCTCTTCTTTTCTCAACCTCCTCAAGAGTTTCTTTCGAAATCCTTTGCCTGTTTCTCTTTCTCTGTTTTACAGTAGTCGAGTTCGCTGTGACACTAGTCGAGTTTGCTCTTTCCCATAAGGAATTTTGTATTTTTTCCTTCGGTTTCGTTGGTGTAACAGTTTTCTCAAAAAGGGTTTTAAAAATTTGATGAATAGTCATTTTCTTTGTTGAATAATTATATATGGCCGGAGCATGTGGTTTCTGTAACTTCGTGAGTCTTATCATTATATCAGTTACTAATAGTGTGATCACTATGACAATCGACTGCGGGCCTGGTTTTCTTATTCTTTAAACTTTCTTTCCATTTTTGTTAATCATGATATAATCAAATTGGTTTTGCGTCTTTTTATTAATCCACGTATAAAGATGCTTATGATGGCGTTCAGTGTGTGGGCAGTAATAACGTTGTTATTGGATTAGAGTTCTATAAGGCTTGTGCCACTGATTTTTTCTCCAATTCCATAGGTACCACAACAATCCGATGTACGTGTTCCGCGTTTAAATCACCCATAACATTTTTGATGTCTCTGTTGGAAAATTTTTCACATTTTTTTTCGTCGCGGCCCCTTAGTAATCCAGGCGATGGCCGAGGTGGCATGCGGTTTGGTTCCTACTCTCTATATCATGGAGAGTAGTTAGGGGGAGAGAAATGGCAAAGTAGAGGCCCAAAGGCTTTGTTCGCAAATCCTGCTAATTAGCGGGTTATCTCTGCCGATTTTCCATTTACGCTGAACTTACGTCAAACATAGTCTCACTAAAGCCAACCAATTCAACAATCGCATTATTCTAGCCTTCCGTGAGAAAATCCACTGTCCTGTTGCCGACAGCTTCACCATGACCCTGGCTTGGGAAGCTTGTAGGATTCTGTCCTAATTCAAAGGAACCCTTGGTTGCAGTTTAATGTTGCACCCAGGACATTATATCTACACACAAAAAAACCCAAAAACCCCCCACCCACCAAAAATAAAAAAACCCCAAAAATATATATATATATATATAATATATTTTATAATATATTTTTAATATATATATATATAAATTTTTTATATAAAATAATATAATTATTAAAATATAAAGGGATGTATAAAAAATAAAATAATATATATATTATATATAATATATATATTATATATATATAATATATATATATATAATATAAAAATATTATATTTTATATATTATATATAAATATATATATATTTATGCCTGTGTGGGTGTGCGTCTGTGTGTGTGTGTTTTGTGTGTGTGGTGTGTGTTTATATATTATATTAATATTTTTATATATATTTTTATTATATAATATATATATATATATATACATTTATACATGTGGTCAATGTGTAAATATATATATAATAATTATAATATATATATTGTATTATATTAATATATTATATTATATATAATAATGTAATATATATTTTTTTTTTTTTTATTTTTATATATATAGAGGATATATATATATATGTGTGTGTGTGTGTGTGTGTGGTTGTTTTTGTGGGGTGTGGTGTGTGTTGTGTGTGTGTGTGTGTGTTGGGGTGTGTGGTTGTGTGTGTGCGTGTGTGTGTGTGTGTTGTGTATGTGTGTTTTGGTGTGTGGTGGTGGTTGTGTGTTTCTGTCTGTCTTAGTAATTATATATATAATTAA
The DNA here is from genome assembly GCF_015228065.2 of Penaeus monodon. Taxonomy (NCBI): domain Eukaryota; kingdom Metazoa; phylum Arthropoda; class Malacostraca; order Decapoda; family Penaeidae; genus Penaeus; species Penaeus monodon. Next base: position 31,364,192 of record NC_051389.1, read on the forward strand.
AATATATATATTATAATATATTTTATATATTATATATATATACATAATATAGTATGATATGCATATATATATGTATTTAAACCACGCACGCACCACCCCACACAACCACACACACACACAACACCACACAACACACCACACACACACCCACCACCACACACGCCCCACACACCCCACACACATACACACACACAATATATTATACATATTTTATTAATATATAAATTTTTATCTTTTAAAAAAATTTTTTTAAATTTTAATAATTATATATATTTGTGTGTGTGTGTGTGGGGGTGTGTGTGTGTGGTGTTGTGGTGTGTGTGTGTGTGGTTATTTTATATATATATATATATATATATATATATATTTAAATATATATTACAAAAGTAGGTATGTGGGTAGGTTTAAAATAACATATTACAACAGTGCATTTTTTAATATATATATAAAAAATTTTTTTTTATATATATATTAATATA
>NC_051389.1:31369770-31374770 GCF_015228065.2 Penaeus monodon
AAGCAAACAAGGAGGGTTAAAGGGGGGGCACCACGTGAGTGTTGAGGTCGGTGCTGGTCCCTGGTGGCCACGAGAGGCAGTCCCGTGTGTCCTGCTCTGCCATGGATAGCTTGGGATTCCCTCAAAGATAGCCCCCGTTTTCTTTCCGGGAAGATAGTTCACTACATCCCTCCCAAGGCCGGGGCGTAGCTGTAGGCGTAGCTGTAGGCGTAGCTAAAAACTTCAGTTTTGCGTGTCTGCGGGGAAGTTCAGGCCTGCTGTAAGTATACAAAAAGATCACCAATCTTTCTTACAAAGGTTGCAGATTGCATAAATGCCGGCTCTTAGTTTAGGACTGCTCGCTTAGCCTGGGGGTGAGAACAGGGATAAGTTAGTATTAGAGACCAGAAATATCACAGGCTTGTATGAAATCATCAGTTATGAATACCCAATGCCATTAATTAAACATTTTACAAATTAACATAAAACAAGTAAAACCATAAAACAAGTAAAAACAGACCCAAATAAAACTAAGAAAGGTGGCTAATAAGTGATACCATGGGCTCGGTCTCTTTCCCTTTCCTTTTTGTTCAGGACCTTCAGGATCAGGGTCATCAGGGTCAGGATCATCAGGAGGGTCAGGGTCATCAGGATCATCACTATTGGCCTTGCTCTCACCAATGCCTTCATCACCACAAGCTGAGATGTCAGATAAGGTGTCAGGGAAACTAATCCAGTCCTCGTATCCAAAATCCAGGGTTCCGAACTCTGATTCGAAGTCATCATCCTCGAGGTTCCCAAGAAACTCTGGATCAAGAAGATTTGCAGATGCGACATCCGGAACGGTGATGGGCGATTTTTGTGAGGGGGTGGATGCAGCAAGGCCTCCCAAAGGCCGGGAGTTTGTTGCATACACCGCTGCAACAGGGCTTGCACGGGCGATCACTTGACCTGGTCGTAATTTGATGACACGAGACGTAGAGTTCACCACCCAGACATCCGTCCGACGATCTTCAATCCTGGTCACGGTGGCAGGGATGATCAGCTTGTTGGTTGATGGAGCTATCTCTATCTCTTCGTCTTTAACGGACCGCGGTACTCTGCACTTGACGAAGCTGGCACTATCCGGCAGCAGTTCTATGAGCTTAGCGCAGTGAAGCGGACATCCGTGGGCCGACGTAATCGAAGTCTTCACACCTGTCGAGAGCTCGGCTAGCGCAAGGCTGCTGTGTTTAGTGAAGGTCACATCGAGTTGGCAGCCCAAGATGCACAGGTAACTGAAACGAGGCGGTGGTTCATGATGAAGACTGAAAGCAAACCTCCTCAAAAAATCCATCCCAAGTAGTATGTCTCCAGGGAAGCGGGTATCAAGCACAGAAGCACGGTGGGTTATACTTACCGAGTCGGATAGTTGTATAGGCAAGTCAACCTCCTCCGTTACCTCCATCGGTGTCCCGGAAATTCCTTGCAGCACACGGTAACAACCGTGCTGCTTCGCGAGTTTAAAGCGTGGCAAGTGTTCCTCTTTGACGATGGTTACTGCAGAACCTGTGTCAATGAATGCCATGATTGGGGCACCATTTACGTGGATATTAATCATCGGTCGCCCTCGATCCGACTCGCATTCTACGTCTGCAATATCCGGTTGCACTTGCACGTCCGTCTGTACAGCGACGCTAATTCTTGCCGTCCACTTGCGTGCCGGTGTTAGTGAAGGTTCGGGGCGCCATGCGGCTGGAGGACGTCGGGGAGTAGGCTCCTGTGTGTCGGCTGCAATGCCAGTGGAAGAAGAGCCTCCAGATCTTCCCTGGCGTTGTTGAAAGGGCCGGTAAGGGCGGTCGTCAGGGCAGGACGAAGCGAAGTGCCCGGACCGACCGCAGCGGAAGCATCGTCTCTCTTCTCTCGCTCGTGCTCGACAATCCGCAAGGCTGTGACCCGTCATCCGATGAAACGAGCAAAAGTCCCCCTCGCCCTCGTGTTGTCGGGATCCTCGGGTTGGAGACTGCATGGCTGCCGGGCGATCTTCACACAGCGCGGCTACCTGTGGGTCAAAATCTACAGTGGCCGCCTGGCGACGGTGTCCAGTTGGTTGGGGGTGCGAGACGCCCACTCGGGTATTCCAGAGCTGCTGAGCACACTGCACCAACTTGTCCGTGGGGGCATCATCCCTCGTAGCCAAGGCTTCCCGCATCCATTGAGGGATACCTTGCAAAAATACTCTGCGAGCAAGAAGATCTGGGTCACCAATCGCAGTAGGGTAGTCTCTTTCTCCCTGTAACACAGCGGCCTGCAGGTTCAAGTAAAAATCAAAGGGCGTCTGACCAGGTAACATACGGTGCTGATACAGTAAAGTGAAGTAGTCATTAGGTGAACAGACACCGCGAAACTTTTCCCTCAACTTTCCCTTGAAAATCATCCAGTCGGTTATGCCATCAAAAAACTAGGGTTAATTATTACCTCGGCGGTTCCCCGACACATCATGCGTGCCATCTGACACATGGCTTCACCAGTGGAGGGCTGAGTAACATTCTCTATCTGCTTCATCCACGCCTCTAACTCTTGTGACCGCTGCAAAGGGTGAGACGCAGAGACTTCCGACTTAAATAGAGTTATACCAGAGTGAGGCATGACCATCATCGGGGCGGTACTGTGAGGCGCATGAGGAACAAAAGGGCGTCGCAAAGGTACAGACGTCGACGCTACAGCAGGGTCACTTGCTACCTCAGGGGCGCTACGCGGCGTTTGATTACCAAATTGCATGTCATCCAGGCGGCCGCCGTTAGCACGAACTTGTTCCCTTATAGATGAAATCTCTCCCTTCAACTCGCGGGTCATAGAATCAAACCGCATCATTAGTTCATCAAACATGGAAAGGCTAAGATGGTTTGCTTCATCAATAACTCGGCACTGGGAAAAGGAGGCATCGCGAGATGACGTTCGAGGCCCCACCGCATCGACGGTTACTTCGACTGGATGATCAATTACGGGTTCATGTAATTGTTCGGGTGCGGGTGCGACACAGACTTCGTTACTCGAAACATCGGGCACTACGTTCACAGAATTTGAATGGGCAGCAGTAGGGGTGGGCAACGCAAACGAGGTAACATTACGCCCCTGCTCCCTGGCAAGACGTTCGCTATTTTTAGTGGGTCTCATGATCTTTAAATCAACTAAAAGAGTTAAAACTCTGGCAGTACAAATTCTAGGAATATAAAATACCTTACTATCGTTAAAAACGAAAAATTACAGTAAAATTCCCAGAAAGGATTTACAAAACGTTAAAACAGTACAAGAACGCATTAAGAACACTGGTAAAATGAACGATAAAACACAAAACACGATCAAAAGAATCTTAAAGTAAAAGAACTTCGAGAGTTCACAAAAACACAAAAACGTTAAAACGGCACAAAACGCACTGAATAAGAATACTAAAATTGAACGATAAAAACGTAGAACAAAACACGAACAAACTAAATGGATTAAAAAAAAAAAACGTTAAACAGCACAAAGGGCACCTAAGAAAACTCGTAAAATGAACTAGATTAAAACGCATAACAAAACGACAAAGAAACTTATGTAAAAGAACACTAAATTAGAAATAAAACGGCAGTAAGAAAAAAATCAAGCAAAAATAAAAATGCGAATCAATAAAAAAACAGGCTGAATGGGAAGACGAGGCAAACGACCTTGACTACTACAACTACGCTCAAGGACGAAACACGGTAACGACGCTCGTTAGGCAAACTAGGGGTCGCGCGAGTTAAACACTGACAGATAAATTCATAACACATTGAATAAAACACTGGCAAATTCATTCACAAGGTTTATCCCACCATAAGCGCCACCAAAATGATCACCGCTGTAGTGATCTTTGATTGATTAAGCAAGCAAACTAATTTAGTTATTCTTAATGATTTATTAGTTAAAAATACCAACGGAGCGGGCCGAGCGGTAAGCACCCTCCGAAGGCATGGTGGGTCGGGGATAAATCTTGCTCTTGAATTTCAGATTGTATATATATAATAAATCAAAGAGCCTGGGCACAACTCTTTGTTAAAAGAAAAACACACGGTAAAAAAAACAGGACATAAAATGAATATTTAATTAAGTGGCATGAGCAAAAATCACAACAGGACAAATTCATAACAGAGCTTGTGTATACAACTGCATCATACTACTTATCTTACAATGAGTGTCTCGTACCGTCCATTCACCACTGGATACACAAATAAAAAGGGCTCGAGTACGGCCTCTCTCCAATTCGTTTTACAGCAGGAGGCTCCCTATTCCGGCAGTCTTCCGTCCAGGATCTCTGGCTTACGGAAAGGAAGTCTCACTGCTATAAGCAAACTGCTCGTTGGATGAGGAGAGAGAGTACCAGTAGCTTCGGCCGTTCGAGCGAGAGTCCCCGTTTTCTTACAGACCCCCCCCCGACAGCGTCTTCAAGGCGGCAAGCAAACAAGGAGGGTTAAAGGGGGGGCACCACGTGAGTGTTGAGGTCGGTGCTGGTCCCTGGTGGCCACGAGAGGCAGTCCCGTGTGTCCTGCTCTGCCATGGATAGCTTGGGATTCCCTCAAAGATAGCCCCCGTTTTCTTTCCGGGAAGATAGTTCACTACAGTATCGCCCCCCCCCCCCTCCTATCGCCCTGGGCCATGCACTCTGAATAATTTGACTAATTGGTAACATAATACGAGAAAACAGCAAAAAGTGAGAATCTACAATTTACCCTCATGGCTGGATCTACCATGCCATGATGAAGATGTAAATAATGTAGGTGAGATGAGAGACAGCCAATTAACGCTTATGTAAATACGCAACGAATGGTTACTGTTTTATTTTCACCCGAATTGGAAAGCGGAGTCCGCCGCTTGTATCTGGGACGGGATGAATGGCAATGGCAAATACGTTAAGCTCTTTTACATGGCTCTTTTTAGTAATTAAGATAGTTTGTATGTTGTAGCGTAACAGCTCAGTTCCCAAATACTCCTTTCAGTAATCACATTTTTTAATCTCTTCTTCA
>NC_051389.1:31377417-31400552 GCF_015228065.2 Penaeus monodon
CAGGAAAACTCATTCAATGATAAATAATTTAAATGTTGCTTGAGAAATAAAAAAAATTGTGTTAACATACCCCATTTGTTCGATAGAGGGGAAAAAAAAACGAATAAAGATTTACTCAGATGGGCGTGGCCCTCTTTTCCGAGGCTTTCCTTCATTTTTTTTTTCATGCACTCATTCTTCTCGGAGGCATCAAAATTCCATGCAATTTTTTTTTTGTTTAGGAAAAACAGAAAATTAATCTACGAAAAGAAAGCTAAAGCTTTCGCAAGTGATTATTTTGTTCGAAATTTGCTCATGGTTAGCCGATGACTGACGCCCCTTCTGAAGAACGCTGTGGATTTCGTTATGTTTTTTGTGATCCTTTCCCGCTCGCGCTACAGCGAGTGCCGCCAGCAACACCCCCGCGTTTTCAGGGGAAAAAGTCTGTGGGTTATAATTTCTGACTGAACCTCTCTAGCCGAGGAATGTTTTTGCTAACCAGATCAAAGACCTTTTTTTAAGCGTCCTGCAAAAAGATCATCGATAAAAAATGCACGAATTCGTCCATCCGATAATGACCAGACTACCATGGTTTACCTGTGTCGTGATACGACTCTTCGGGGCGCAAGCAACAGAGGTGGAGGTGCACTTGGATGTGCTTGCAGCTTTTATGCGCGCTCTTGCAGGCGGGGAAAGGGGGCCCCCTAACTCACAACTATGCACTCCTTTGTGGCCACATGATACGTTTTAAAGGGCACCAAATGTTTTAAGACCCAAATTTTAGCTTGGGAAATAAAAAATTCCATACAATTTAGGGCCAAAAAAACATACTTTTTCTTCTAATTTTCCCTTTTAATCCTAACTGTGTGGTAGAAAAAAAAGAGAATTTTAAACCACAGCAATACGTCAGATGTGATACTGAATAGTTTTGCTTAAGTGTCAAAGATTGAAATCAAGGTTTTCATGACGGGGCACTAGGCCCAGATGCCTAGGGCACGGGCTCGTCCCCCCCGTTCTCATAAGGCGCCAACCCGTTTTCCCCCACACTTTAAAAAACGGGGAAAAACTTCCAGTCAGAAAAACCTACTTAGCCCCACGTGGGCATTTCAGGACTCATTAGCACCTACAAAATATTTTCCATTTTATTGCTTTTTTCTCAAAAAAAGCACTGCAAATGAAAAATATGGACTATACATGATATAAAAATTATACATATTAAATATATAGTGTGTGTGTGTTGTGTATGTAATATACATATATACTTATACATACTTTAGACAAATATTAAAATTTTATGAGAGAGAATATTTTTTTATGTATATTTTCCCAAAATTTTATTTTTAATTAATTTTTGCATACTCGTTCCTGTAATTTTAATTTTGCAAATTTTCCCTAAACCAGCACGTCTTTGTGTTCTACAACGATAATGAGACCCCTGGCTAAGGTGCGTTCAGGGGCTTTGGAACAAATCACAAAACCACTGATTTCCTTATAAGATTTGGACGTGTATTTGTAAAATCAAATAGGACGGTCCCGTCTGCTCAGGTCACGGGAAAAAACAATAGCTGGGGGAAAATTAAATGTCTTCAGTTTTAGATTAAAAAATTTTAAAAAAAAAAAATAAATTTATCCAAATTCGGGCACACGACATCCGCCCCCAGCCCCTGCACACGTCTCCCCCCCCACCCCCCATTAATTGCTTTGATCCCCATGCTTTTCCGTCAAACATCCTGATTCTCGACTTCAACCCCGTTTTTTGGGCCCGTGGATATGAAAATCCAGTAATATGTTTTCATTAATTCACGCCAGCTTTTTACCAAAAACAAATTAAAAAGAAGTTTTTTATTTTTTGCTACACAATGAAAAAAAATTTTTAAGGAAAACAAGCCACCCTTTCGGAATTCTGCCTTTAAATTTTGCAAATCATGCAACGTCAGCCCCCTACGTGGACAAGGCCAAAGGGGCGTCCTGGCCTGACGACGGAAACACGGATATTTTTTTAAAAAAGAAAATTTTTTTGACGAACTGAGCTTGCTATGAGTATAAGAAAAAAAAAACTTATTATAAAAATTTGAAAAAAAAAGAAAAGAAAAAATATTCTCCTGAATAAAAAGAAAAAGCACGTTTTTACTGTATATATATATTTATAGCTCCAAAATTAAACATACAAACGCATGCAAAGCCAATAAAACATTTGCATTTACTTAAAGAAAAATGTAAAGAGTTTTAGTTTCATCTACCCCTCAAGAAAGAAGTAAAAAAGAATATGGAAAAAAGCCTAAAATTAAATTTTTTTCTCCCTAAAACAAAGGTACACATACGACGTGGGAGTAAAATAAAAAATATATTTATATATAAAATATATAATATATTTTATAGTTAATATTATATAATATTACATATATGTATGTAGTGTAATATTATATTATAATATATATATAATTAATTGAGTTGTAGTATATATTATTTATTTTATTTTAATTATTATTATATTATGCAATAGGTAATTGAATAAATAAATATTATAAATATAACATATGTATATTTTTATGAAATTTAGTTTATATATTTATATAATTATATATATTGGGGTGGGGTGTGTGGGGTTTGGTTTTGGGTGGTGGGTGTGTGGTGTGTGTTTGAATATACATATAAAAAAAAAATATATATATATATTTATATTTTATATTTTATACATAATACATATGTAGTGTGTGTGTGTGTTTGTATTTATATTATACACACATTAAATATAGTTATATTATTTAATATTATATATATATATATATTTTAACTATATTACAGACACATATGGGGGTGTGTAATAATATTTTGTAGACATAAAATGAAAATATACATTGTATATCATATGTTTTCCCCAAATGTTTTATAGTACCCACATCTTCAATTACGTATCATATAATCGAGAGATAGATAGACAAAGTAAGTATCATTTATAGTATACAAATATATTTTTTATATTCATCATCTACTCTCTAACCCTTTTATATACATATATGTAAAAAACCTACATACATACATACTCCACAAACATATAATAGACACACATTATATACATACAGTACTAACATATTGTATTAATACATATTGTGTGTTTTGTACCTAGGGTTGTCTATTTATTTTACCCATCTAGGTTTTAATATATAACTTGGAGTATAATATTATCACGAAAAAGGGCCTAATATATATATAATATATTATAATTATTATATATATATATATATATATATACTATGCAGTCTGGGTTATATTAAAATATATAAAATATACATTAAATATAACATGTGTATATATACACATCTAGTGTATATTTCTTTATTTTTGTAAAAGATACTTGTTATGTCTAATGTATTACACACAAAATACACACACCACACACGCAGCACACACACACTATATACTATCAGTATTATAAATTTTTTGAGACCATTTTTTTACCTCCTTTGGGGTTCTGACAATATATACTATGAAAAGGATCACCCCTGTAATTGTTTTTCGACGATTATTCTGAGGATATAGAATTTTACTAAATTAGCTAAAAAAAAAAAAGGGGGCCCATATGAATGTGCCCTTTAAAACACTGTTCCTGGATTTCTTTTTTCCAGTTTCATTTTATAATACGTGCAAATGCATGCACTACCACACTGACAAACCCTAGCCCTTTACATCAATTGAATCAAAAACTCCCAACTGAAACACGGGTGGGGGAAAGGGGACCTGAGTCGGCAATTTTTATGTTTTTAAAGGTTTCTAAAAATCCCTCTAAGTCAACAAGAAATGCAAGAAAGTAGTGTTCCAAAAATGCTGTTTCAAAAATGAGAAGAAAACTTTTAAAAATTGAAAAATTTGAACCCAATTTAAATAAAAATGGGTTTAAAAAAAAATGCAAAAGGCCCTAAAAACATGAATCGAGTATCAGTCGGAAAAAAAAAATGAGATGGGATACCATGCCGCGGGGCCCAAATAAGGGCCCAAACTTGAGGAAAAGGTAATTTTCCTGGGGAAAGGCTCCAAGGATTTGGGTATCCCGGGGTTGGGAAAGGGTTAATCTCAATTAAATCTTATTTTTGACTACCCTTTTTTGTAGTCAAACATAAATTTTGAAAAAAAAAATATGATACTGGAAAAAAAAATTTTTAGTTACAAAAACAATCTAGTATGATCTTTTGTTTTGGGCAAAAGGATAAAACAAAAAAATTATTTATTGAATGTTCCAGCATTTCAAACTTTCCTGTTTTTTTATTTTAGGGTTTTTTTCTCGATGAAACTACGGTAGAAATACTGAGGGGCAATGAAATTTTTTGGAAGAACCCCTTCGAGAAGGCCACCCCGATTGCCAGACACAAATAAAAAATCCGACCCAAGCGATGGGTGGTCGTCTTTTTATGGGTACATAGATTTGGATATTGGATATCGTGACATACTGAAAGATGTCTTTTGTCACAGCTCTATAAGTGTGTTGTATTTTTTATCACAACGTGTTTGTTGTCATTTTAGAGATTGGCTTAACCATCTATTTCAGTTGGAAGGTCTTTACCCCCGCTTTAGTTCGTTAAGGCGTGCTGGGTTCAGAAGCAAACTGTTTATTTGTGATTAGTCTGTTTACAGGGAAGACAAGACAAGAGGGACTAAAATTTAAATTTTAATTTTCAATCCCGTTCCGTGTCTTTATTTTGTTTCCCGAGAATACTTAGAAAATAGGACTTTCACGTATTTTTACCATATAAATGCAAAAAAATAATATTTGTCAGTTAAAAAACAAAAAAATAATAATTTTACAAAGGGTTTTTTGTTGAGAAAGAAAAAAAGTAAACCAGAAAATTTTAAATACGCAAAATTTTTAGGGGGACTATTATACCTACAATTCGGGAAAAAAAAAAAAAACTTCGTTAAAAAACAAGTGACGCTTTTTAAGCATGATGGAAAATCCCCGCAAACAGCCGAAAAAGGGTTTTAAATATTGGATATTTATGGGGTTAGAGTGTTTGAGTGTCCTGTAAAGTCCAGTTTTAAAAAAGTAAGAATGTTTTTGAAAAACATAAAAGACGAGGTAAGCCAATAGAATGTACTAAAATAGTTGGGTAATTGAAAAGATTGATGAAGGAAAGGAGTAAAAACCCCGAAATCAAAAAAAAAAAGGGCCCGCCGGTCCTTAGAGGCAACCCAGACGCGTGCTACAGTGATTAAAGGGTGAGGGGGGCTATTTTTTTTTGATGTCTTTAGCGTTTACGCAGTTTTAAAAAAGGAAATGATAATTTCTTTCATTTTTTGGGTACAAACTACCCAAAAATGGTTGTGACCCATGGTGGCCTTTATAATACGTAGTGGTATATTTTAAAATTAGCAAATATATATATATTTATAAATATATATATATATATATATATATATTTGTTTGTTTGTGTGTTTGGTGTGTTTTTGTGTGTGTGTGTGGTGTTTGTACTGTGAGTCGGGAAGGGGTTTTTGTGGTGTGGGTGGTGTATTATGTGTGTGCGTGAGAGGGTGAGTGAGTGGTGTGTGTTTGTAGGTATTACATAATATATTACATGCATATACATATAGAATAATATGCATGGATATTTAATCCCCAATATAATATTTTATCACATGTTAGATGTATATATTTTTTTTTTTTTTTTTTTTTTTTCCTATATTTTCAGTCGCTTTAGATTTTTTTTTTGGTGTTGTTTTTTGGGTATTATATTTATAACTATGTACAACTAAACAAAAAGAATTTTTTTTTTATCTCTTGTAATTATAACAATATCAATTATATTATGTTTTTTTGCTATGTCCCTAACCAGAGATACTGTCTTGGTAAATTAAGTGTTTAAAACTCCCCCCTTTATTGACCGGTAGTCTTTGAAAATTTTTCGTAAGTGTTTTTTTTAGTGTTTTTTAAATAAAATGTAAAAAAAAAACGAAAAACGAAATTATATTATATTAATATATATATATTTTTTTCATAAAGGAAACCCGGTGGGGCTTAATTTGGGAAATTTACCAGCGGGGGATTTTTTCAAGCGAGAGAGCCCCCTGTTTCAGACTCCCTTTGCTTCGACGATGCCTTCCTTTCCCTTTCCCCCCTGGGATCGGACGCTGTAAACCCCGAGTGAAGCCTTTTCGATCTGGATCCCCAGCTGGGGAATTTTTTGCTCTAAGTTTTTGTGTATGCTGTGTCGGGTATCATTTTTGGAGGATGTCAAAACGCCAATCGTTTTAGCCAATTTTTGGAATACTACTTATAAGGGATCAAACATGAAGGAGGAAAATGTATAGCTGCACTCTTTAAATTTGGGGTACATGGTTGCCTTATCGGGGATCATTCTAAGAGAACACAAACCCAAAAGCCGGGATCCCATTTCACAAATCAATGCTTTTGAAGACTTTATGAAAGGCAGTTTTGGGCCCGGACAGTTCCTTTTTAGTGCCTCCTCGGCATGTTAAACCCTGTTCAGACGCAGGATGCATGAGGGACTTCTTGCCTCATGAAAGTAGCATCTGAAAAACAGGGCTGGGTGAGAAAAAAAAAACTTTCATTTAAAACAAAAAGTGAAAAAATTTTTAACAAAATTTTCGACTCAAAAATACTTCCTAATACTCACGTCAGGTTGTCTGGGCACTAGGCGCTCGGAAATGGCTTCTGTAAGAACTCTCTTGCTTCGAAATTTTTTGTTGCATTTAAACTTTTCCCAGCATTTCCAGACCTTTGTACGTTGAGCTCCTCCCATCCTGAAGGAAAAGACAACAGAGATTCCTCTAAAAGAACACAGCATGATGAAGTTAGTTATTTTAAGTATATACTAAACTGAATGCAAATATTTCGACTTAACTCTTAGAAAAGAACACGTACCAGGACTCCATGATCTTGTAAGGCGCATATCGACACTTTTATCCGGCTTTCGGCCGTGATACTTTGAGTTCTTCGCGGAGCACAAAGCGTGCTTCAGGTGGGAATCATGTCAAAAGCCAAGACAGGGTGTGAAGCTACCAAGGCCAAAGAAAGGCGATCAGTAACTAGTCCGCGGGAAAAATCATTCAATGACAATGACATTATGTCTGCTTGAGAAATATAGAAAATTTGTTTGTTAACATATCCTCCTTTTTTGTTCGATAGAGGGAAAAAAAACGAATAAAAACTTACTCAGATGGGTGTGGCCCTCATTTCCGAGGCATTCCTTCATTTTTTCTTTCATGCTCTCATTTCTTCTTCGGATGGCATCAGAATCTCCATGCATATTTGTTTAGCTGCAAAGAAGTCATGGAAAATATAAATTTATCCTGAAGGAAAAGCTAAAGGCATTCGCAAGTGATTATTTCTGCTTCGAATATTTGCTCATCGTGTTAGCTGATAACTGACGCACCTTCATGAAGAGCGTTGTGGATTTCGCTATGTTTGTTGTGATTCATTCCGCTCGCGACTACAGCGAGTGCCGCCAGCAACAGGATCGTCAGCGTCTTCATGATGGAAGTCTGTGGGTTATAGATTTCGGGACTGTAACCTCTCTAGCGCGAGTGAATGTTGTTGCTAATCCAGATCAAAGACCTTTCTATTTAAACTCCTGCCACAAAAACATACATCGATACTAAATGCACGAATTCAAGTCCAGTCCCGATAAGTGACCAGACATACTCATGGCTTACCTGTGTCGTGATACGACTCTTCGTGGCGCAAGCAACAAGAGGTGTGAGGTGCACTTGGATGTGCTCGCTAGCTTATATATGCGCGCTCTTGCCGGCGAGGAAGTACTTGAAATCATGAACTGACGTCATCAGTCCTGTCGTGGCCACATGATACGTTTTCAAGGCACCAGAATGTTTTAATGTCCAATTTATCTTGGAATAAACAATTCCATACAATTTTTTGGCCAAAAAACATATACATTTTCTTTAATTTCCTTTAGATCCTAATGATTGTGGTTCAGAGAAAAGGAATTAAACCACCAGCAATACGTCAGATGTGATACTGGAATCAAGCTTTGCTTGGAAGTGTCTAAGATTTGAAATCAAGGTTTTCATGATCTGGGGTCACTAGGCGCAGATGCCTGAGGTCACAGAGCTACGTCCCCCCATTTCTCATAAGGTCGCCAACCTTTCCACCACACTTTAAACAGGGGGAAAAAACTTCCAGTCAGAACCATACTTAGCCACACGTGGCATTTCATTGACTCATTAGCACACTACTCAAGAGATCATTACCATTCATTCCCTTTCTCTCAAAAAGAGCACTGCAAATGAAATATATGGACATATACTGCATATAATATTATACAATATTTAAAAAATTATAGTGGTTGTGTGTGTGTATAATGTACATATCATATATACTGTATACTTTACGTTTAGACAAATAGTTAATTTATATATAGAGTAGAGAATATTTATATATGTATATTTCCAAAATATATGTAATTATATATATACAAAAACAAATCATGTTGCCTGTAAGTAATTGTGCAACTTTCTCCCTAAACGACAGCAGCTGTGTGTTACTACAAACGATTAAGGGATGACCTCGTGGCTAAGGTCGCGTTCAGGTTGCTTGGAACAAACACACAAACCACGTGTATTTCCTTATAAGAGTTGGACGTGTATTTGTAAAACTCAAATCAGTGACGTGTCCAGTCTGCCCCAGGTCACGGAAGAAACAATAGCTTGTAGAATTAAATTTTCTTCAGTTTGAGATTAAAATATTTGAAAAAAAAAAAACTAAAATCTTATCCAAATTCGGGCACATCGACATCCGCCCCCATGCCCCCTCGCACACGTCCTCCCCCCGTACACCCTCCCATTAGATTGCTTAGATCCGCCACTGCTTTCCGTCAATCATCCTGATTCTCGACTTCAACCACGTTTTGGGACATCCGTGGATATGAAAAAATCCAGTAATATGTTTTCATTAAAATTTTGCGCCCTGCTTATTACCACAAACGAAATTAAAAAGACAGTAGTTTTGTATTTGTACACAAGAAAAAAAATCTTAATGGAAAAACAAGCCACCCTTTCGGAATTCTGCCATTCATATTGCAAATCATGCAACGTCAGCAAACCCCACGATGGACAAGGCAAGGCCGTCCTGGCCTGACGACGGAATCCACAGGATATTTTCTGATAAAAAGAAACTTTTGTGATCGAAACCCGAGCTTTGCTATCGAGTAAAAGAAAAAAAAAACTTATTATAAATTCGAAAACAAAAGAAAAAAAAAGGTATTCGTCCATGAAAAAACGAAAAACACTTTGTACTGTATATAAATTTTTTATTGCCCCAAAAATTTAAACATATAAAAACGCCACCCAAACCAAAAAAATTAAAAATTTTGCTTTTTTTTAAAAGAAAAATGAAAATGAGTTTTAGTTTCTTTTACACCTGAATAAAGAGAGTAAATAAGAATATGTGACAAAAGCCTAAATTAAATATTTCTCCCTCAACGAATGTGTACACATACAGACGTGCGGATGTAAAATAAAAAACATATATATATTATATATAATTATATAATAAAATATATATATATATAGTATAATTTTATAAAATTTTAAACATATAGTATGTATTTAAAAAATATATATTATATATTATATATACTTTATTTTTATGTATGTTTATATATTATATATTAAAATATATATTAAATATATTATACATATATATATGTATGTATGTAATATATATAATATATAAATATATAATTTTTAAAATTTAATATGCACTAGGTAATAGAAAAATAAATAATAAAATAAAAACTAATGAATATTTTGTATATTTATATTATTATATAATATATATTATATATATTGTGTGTTGTGTGTGTGTGTGTGTGGTGTGTTGTGTTGTGGGTGTTGTTTAAATAACTATAAAAAAAATAATTAATTATAATTTTATAATATATATATATATTTTATACAAAAATTATGTGGGTGTGGGGTTTTATGATGATATTTTACACACTTTCACATATATGTTATATATATATAATATATATTATATTATATATAATTATACATTATTAACGGGACCATATGTGTTGTTATATATATATATGTAACATAAAAATGTAAAATACATATGAAATATGTTTTCACATTTTTTTAAAATGTCCCATCTTCTGTTAATACGTTACATAATATAAGAAGATAGATAAAAATTTAAGATACTGTTTTGTATACTAATAATTTTTCATATATCTATCCATCTATTCTCTAATCCTTTTAATAATAATTACAAACTACTACATACATACACCCCACAAACTATAAATAACACAATATATATATTACATGTAAAATTACATATATGTATATATATACAAATATGTGTTTTTCGTACTATGTGTGTCTATTTTCCCTTAGGTTTTAAAATTTATATACTTGGATTAAAGAATATGCACGAGGGGTTGCAAAAAATTTATATTATATAAAATATTAAAATAATATATATTATATATATAATAAAATATATATTGCTACGCCAGGGGTTTTTGTCTCTGGGAGGCTGTGTTTACATGAAGGGCCTGGGCAAGGGGGGGCGGCTGGTGGAGCGGAGGGCGGAGGAACAAGCCGGAGAGGGGTTTTGGGGCGCTGTCCTGTAAGACCTCTGTGTCCCCTTGGGGCCTGTAAAATTTTGTGTTCCCCTTTTTTAAACTGTACGTGCTGTTGACAGCTGGTTTCCCCCCTGTATTGTGCCTATAGAAAAGTGTACGGGTAAAAAAATTGTGTAAAAAGGAAACGACGTCTTTTTGTGTTTTTGTGCCCTCCCTCCCCACTTGCTTTTTGCTCTCCGGGTGTTCTGGGACTTTTGTGGTGTTCGGTGCCTCTTGGGTTTTCAGTTTCACGACCCTGTTATAACCCCCGTTGCCTATGCCTTGTGTGGGGGCAGAGAGCGAGGCGACCGGGCGAAAAAATGGTGGGGATTGGGTTTGTTTTTGATCAGTGGTGGCGGCACCCATGGGGGAGAAGAGGCTAGATTGGGGCGGCACGAGTGGGTGAAGCGACCCAGATGGCCCTGACCTTGCCATGCTGGCCGGTATAGGGAGGAAATGGCCAAAAAGGGGCAGAAAGCGGGTAAGGGGCCACGAGCAGGGCCCCATCTCGCGAAGCGGGAAAGGAAGGCAAGGAACAGCTTTCCCAATTGTTGAGGTCAAAACAGAGAAATCTCGCATCGTGAAGAGGGAAAACTCGCGTAACCGACAAGGCCTGCAAAGCGTGAAGAGTAATGATGGATAGGTGAGACTCTAAAGGGCGATTCAGGGCCTGGGGGAGGAAGTAAAGGGAGGAAAGGCGGCGTCACAGGTGTAACTTTTGAAAGCGGAGAAGGCGGGGACAAGGTTTTGGCAACAGATGCCAGAGGTCAGATTAGGGGGGTCTGCCTGGGGTCTGGGGCAGGAAACCCCCCGGGCCCTCCAGGCGTGTGGGGCCCAGTGATCGCTGAGAAGGGGGGGACCCATGGGAAAAACCGCTCCCTTTGGGGAATAGGGGGCGGCAAACTCGGCCCCTTCAACCCACCTCGTTGCCCCCTCCCCCCCCTTCCTCCCCCCCGGGGTGTTATTTCACGGCACGCGTTCTCCACCCTGCACCCCTGGCCCTCCAGACTTTCGTGAGGCGTAAGCCAGCGAGTACTGGGAAGGTGGCCTGGGAGGATTTGCCAATTTAAATGTGGCATCTGCCCGGGCGGAGCCAGGAAAAAAAGGGCCCTGCAGCTGGTAACAGCGCAAGGGGGTTTCCTGCGGTGGAAGTGGGGGGTTTTCCCCGCCACCCCAACATGCCTCTTACACCAGCGTGGCGGAGGCTTTGAACGCCGTTTCGGGCACCACCACCGGGCCGAGGTAATGGGGGCCCCTTGAAAAAGCGGACTCGTGAGCGGGGGAAAAACCCCGTCCCAGCTGGCGCAAGATGTGGAGGGTTGAAAGGAGGTCGTACCCTGCGGTGCGGAAGAGTGATCGTGGCCTGGCCGTGATTTTTTTTGGGACGCTTACAGGCCCACGTGCAAATTACGTCAAGCAGCACACCCTGAGGACCTGCAGGGGCTGGCGGGGGCCCTTGGAGTTCAGGCCTTTCCAAAGGCAAAAAGTGGCCTAGGGCCGCCTGCTCACCCGCCGTGACCTCCGGGGGGAAGGCAAGGGGAGAAAATAGCTTTGAGGAAGGTGACCCCGAGAATTTTCCAAAGGCTTGGGGGTTGGGGCTGCGGAGAGGTAGGGCACAGACGAGCCCGGGTCGGAGGGAGCAGAGAAACGTCTCTCAGCGGACGGATTCTGATGCTTAAGCAGTGCTGAAAGGACTGGGCAGGTATGGTCACCACCCAAGTGGTTCAAAGGGCTAAGGAAGTGGTACAGGGAAAACTCGGACGGGCTGGAGAAGGGGGCCAAAACCCAGCCGTCCTGGGTTTCCCCGGGCCCCGACTTGGGAAAGCTGCCTCGAACCGCACATGCGGTGGGGGGCTCATAGTGGGAACCATCCCGCTGACAGGGACACGGGGGCTGAGAAGACCCAGTGGGGCCCTGATAGTTGGGCCAATTGAAATTTCCAGACGCACCACAGAGACTGTGTGGTGTCACGGGGCATTGTGTGCAGCTCGGGGGCCGTGGAGGCCGTATTGGCGTGGGCAGCACGGTGCAGAGGCTGCCGGTGATGTGCCATCGGGACGAGCCTGTTTGTGGGCCTTTGCCACCTGACACAGAGTAAGGGCGTGTGGCGCCCTTGGACGGAACTGGTGGGGGTCCCCGGTGAAGAGGTGCCCTGTTCCAAGGTTGGCTGTGCAGAGGTATTAAGTGAGCGACTGCCCTTCCCCCAGGACAGGTCTAAAATCCGGTTCGGCAAGAGTGATGCGTGGAGTAGAGGGCCTGTGGAGAACCCCAAAACTTGCGCTGGCTGAGGCGTAGCGGGGGGGGGGGGCCTTGTTGGACCGGGGGAGGGTTGTTACAGTGTTGGTAGCCAACTTCTCCGATAAGGCCCCGAAGGTGCCAGTGGTGCAAAGCTGGGGACTTGTGAGGGAAGTGGGGCGTTCAGAAAAGTGCGGGGGGCGAGGGTTGGTTGGTGTGGGGCCCTGCCCCCACTTCCTCGAGGACTTGGGCACCGGACGCCCTACCGACGGAAAACACAGACAGGAAAATGCTCAACCCTTCTCAGTTCAGATTTTTTAGGGGGGGTTGGGGGGGCCTGGGGGCCCCAAGGGGTTGGGAAAAACGCTTAACACCGGAAGTAGTTTGCCATCAAGACCCCCCCCCACGTATTGCACCAACCAAGAGAAAGATGCAGCGCACTTTCAATGAGTGCGGCACAGGGGGTGATTTAACGGTCGACGCCATGGTCATCAGCGGTAGTCCTGGTGAAGAAAAAAGGGCGGCACACAACGTTCGTGTGGATCCCCGGGGGCTGAAAGACTGACTTCAAGGACTATAACCATTGCCCCAGAATTTATGACACACTCGATGCATTGGGGGGGGCCAAAGGGGTTCCCCACTGACCTGAAATCGGTTTTCACCCCGGGGGAATGGGGGGAAGAGGATAAACAAAGCGCCCTTTTTCCTTTGGGCAAGGCCCGTGGCAATTCAAAGTCATGCCCTTTGGGGCCTGCAAGCCCTGGGGGGGTTTTGAGGTCTGAGGGAGGGTATTGGATGGCCTGCAGTGGAAGACGGCGCTTTTCACATTTATGAGTCATCGTCTTTGGGGGCACCTTTGGGGGGAGCTGGGCGGGTGGGGGAAATACTACGCGGGTTTAGGAAAGGCCAACCCCAAACTCACCCCCAAAAAATGCTCGATGTTCCAGCATGAGGGGCCCTTTTTGGGGGTGTATCAGTCAAGACGGTGTCGCCCGACCCACAGAAAGGGGGCGGTGGTGGAGAAGTGGGCCCTTCCCACCAAAGTGGCGAAGTAGGAGCTACCTGGGCCTGTGCACATACTACCGCCCCTTTGTACAGACTTGCCAGTGTACGGCTCCTCTTCAAGACTTCACGAAAGGGGATGCTTCCAGAGGGCGAGGGGTGCAAACTGCATTTGACAAACCGAAGAAGGCCCTGGGGAAGCACCGGTCTTGCCCCATCGGACCCGAAGCTCCCTTACTGTTGGACACTGAGCTAGTGCGGAAGGCACGGGGCAGTTCTGTCAGATAAAGGAGGGAAAGAGTATGTCTGGGCCCTACAGTGCCCCAATTTTAGCAGGCCTGAACGCAACTATGGGGTGACAAGGAAAGAGTTGCTGGCGGTGGGAAGAGTCTCGAGCCTTTCCCCCCTACCCTACGGTGCCGAGTTCACCATCCGGACTGACCCCTGCTGCCCTACAGGGGTTTAATCGCTGAAGGTAGCAGAGGGTCGCTGGGAAGAGGTTTGGGCGCCTTGAACAAAACAATACCACATCGTCCACCCCTCGGGTCGTGTCCTTGTAACGCTGACAGCCTGAGCGACGGCCCCGGGGGGAGTTGTCACACTGGCCAGAAGGACTCTGATCCCGTGTGCCTCCCCTCTGCAGGTGCTGGAATGTGCCACTAAAAAGGGGGTGATGAGGGCGTAAGGCCAACGGAGGGTCGACCTTGTCCCCTTGTCCAGTGGCTTGAGGCTCCAGTCCCCCCCCAGTTGGAGGCCGTGGCTGCGGGGAGCCCCACCCCAAAGGGGTTTGGGGGACCATGGAAAACTTTACGAGGGATAAAGCGGTTTGTTTGTGAAGCGCTGGGGGGGTTTAGTGAAAATGGACAGGAACATGGGGAGTTGTAGTACCCCCGAGCCATGCGTGCTGAGTTGCTGAGGGAAATTTCTCCCGGGGTTACCAGTGGCCACTTGGGCGAGAAAAAGACCCAGCCGTCTCCGTCAACGTTTACTGGGTGGGCATAGAAGTGAGTGTCTGATGGTTAGAGCTGTGATTGTGCAGTGCCAAAAAAGGGCCCCCCTAGAAAAAACCGTGCCCCGTTAAGGTGTAGTGTGGAGCACCCCTGAACGGGTGGCAAAAACATTGCCCCCGCTGCCTCTCACGCCACAAGGAAAACGATACATCTGTGTGGTAATGGACTATTTCTCAAAATGGCCCCGAGGATATGCCTACCCAACCACGAGGCCCAGACCGGGGCGGGGTTTGTGAATGAATTCATTACCCCCTTTTGGTGTGCCTTTGAACTCATTGACCAAAGGGCCCTGAGTTTGAGTCCGAGGTTCCCCCGAGTGTTCGAGCTGTTAGGGTGCGCAAAACGGGCGACCCCTCCATCCACAGTCGATGGTAGGTGGAGCGGTTTAACCGTCCCTTGCTCAACAGTTAGCCCAAATATTGAGGGAAATCAGGAAAAACTGGGACGTCAAGCTGCCCCCCTGCTCATGGCCCACCGGGGCTGCTGGCATGAGGTAACAGGCTTTACACCTGCCGATCATGTTTGGGCCCGGGGTGGCTACCAGTGGATTTTGGCCACAGGGGGGCCACCCCCGTGAACTTGCCAACGTCACATCCAGCTATGCATGGCATGCAGGAGAACCTGGCGGGGGCACCGACGGGTGCGTGGCAAGTCAAGGTAGCCGGCCCTGCCCTGAAGGGGACCTAGACCGGGGCATGAGGGGAAATGAGGTACAACATGGGGACAGAGTGGGGCTAACCCGGTCGGGGAAACGAGGGCTCTCGCCCAAGCTAAGAGCCCCTGGGGGGGGCCATACACGGGGGAGCGGCCCTCTCTGATGTCACTATCGAATTTGCAGAGGGCAAAACGCCGTTGTTGTCCACGTGGACCGGCTGTGGCGTTACCATGGCCAGGAAGCTACTCCTGGGGGCCCTGGTGAAAAAAAGTGAAGTTCCCCAGTAGCGGCGATGAGGACGGGGCAGACGCTGACCCAGATGAGGGACGAGCATTTGGACGGTAGGGGGATGCAGCAGTGTCAAGGTGACCATGAGCCGGTCTTGGGGCAGGGATACCCCTCTGGGTGCCACTCCAATCTACCGCCGCCCACACCTCCTCCAGAGAGACCCCAGCGAGAGCGAAGAAGCCGGCTGGATGAAAAATTTTTGGGGTTTCTGAGAAATGATTTTTTTTAAATTTTTCTGATTTTTTTCAGGTTTAGATATGCAGAGCAAAAGTGTCTGCTTGATAGGGGGATAGTGCTACGCCCGTGGGTCTTTGGCTCTGTGCGAGGGATGGTTTACATGAAAGGGCCTGGGCAACGTGGGGGCTGGTGGGAGCGGAGGAGCGGAGGAAAAACCGAGAGACGGGTTTTGGGGGCTGCTCCCGTGAAAACCCCGTGTGGCCCTTGTGGCCTGAATAACTTTGTGTTGCCCTGTTATAAGCTGTACTGTTGTGTGACATGCTGGTTTCCCCCCCCTATTGTGCATGAAAAATGTACGGGGAAAAAAAACTTTGTAAAAAAAGGAACGACTGTCATTTTGTGTTTACTTCGTCCCCGCCCCGCCATTTTGGGGTTTTTTCTCCTGGTGTTCGGGGGCTTTTGGGGTTCGGGCCTCTTGGAGCTGTTCGGTTTCACGACCCTGTTTTAAACCCGTCTGCCTACCCCCTTGGGTTTTGGGGAGAGAGACGAGGCGACCGGCGTAACAATATTATAAAATTTTATATTCATAGCATGTCTTTTTGTATATATATAAATTTTATAAAATATACATTAAAATATATACATGTGTTATTACACATCTATGTGTATATTTTTTTATATAGGACATAGATATTGTTTTGTCTAATGATTACAACACCATACACACAACAACACCCCGCACACACAACATCTTTTACAATACGTCTTTTTAAAAATTTTTTAGCCCTTTTTTTTTTCCTCCTTTTGGGGGCTGTAAAAATAACTAAAGGATCCACCTGTATTTGCTTTCGATCGATTATTTTGAACTATAGAATTTTTTAAATAGCTAGAAAAAAAGGGGTCACATTTGATATTGACCCTTTAAACTTTTTCCTGGATTTTTGGTTTCCCTTTTACATTTTATAAAAAGTGCAAAACATGCATACCACACTGACTAAACCAGCCCTTTTACTATGCAAAATTTATCAAGCTGCCAACTGAAAAACATGGGTGGAGGGAAAAAGGACCTGGTCGGCAGATTTTTTGTTTTTGAAGGGTTTCTACAAAAAACCCTAAAATCAACAAGAAATACCAAAAAAGGGATGTTTTCCCAAAAATGCTGTTTCAAAAGTGAAAGAAAAATTTATAAATTGGGAAAAAAATTTTTAAACCCCAAATTTAAGATTAAAAATGGTTTAAAAAAGATGCAAAGGCCCAAAAAATAAACCTTGACATCGAGTACAGTCAGAAAAATATAAAAGAGATGGGGTACCATGCATCGGGGCCAACTAAGGGGCCAAAGGGTTGAGGAAAGGGAAAAATTGGGCCCGGGGAAAGGCTTTCAGGGTTGGTATCCGGGATTGGGAAAGGGTTAAACTCAATTAAATCTTATTTCTGATACCCTTTTATATGAGTCAAAAATAATTTGTAAAATACATTGCATATGGAAAAAAAAATTAGTTACAAAAACTACATCTGTATGATCTCATGTTTGGTTCAGAGGATATCAAAAAAGGTTATTTTTTTTTAATGTTCCAGTATTTTATAACTTACACTGTTTTTTTATTTTTAGGTTTGTTTCTCTGATGAATTTGGTAGAAATAGAGGACAGATGAAAATTTTTGGGAAGAACCGCTTCGAGAAGGACCACCCCGATGCCAGAGAGCACAAAAAAAAATCCGACCAAGGCGATGGGGTGGTCTTGATCTTTATCATGGGTACAGTAGATTTGGTATCGGGTACGGAATCACTGAAAGATGTCTTTTTCACAGCTCTTCAGTGTGTTGTATTTTTATCACAAGGTTTTTGTTGTCTTTAGAGAGTGGTTTAACCATCTTTTTCAGTTGATGGCTTTACCCCCGCTTTTATTTCTTTAAGGCTTGCTGGTTTCAGAGTACCCAAAACTTATTAAAATTGGATTAGTCTTTATGACAGGGAAGACAAGACTACAGGGGACTTAATACTAAGTTTTTTAAAATCCCGCCCCCCGTGCCATTTATTCAGTTCCTTAGAATACTTAGAAGACGAGGACTTACACGATTTTTTTACCTAAATTATAATAAATAAAAATTTGCAGTTAAAAAGAAAAAAATAATATTTTTCAATACACAATAAGAGGATTTTTTGATGAGAAAAAAAAAAAAGTAAACCAGAAATTGTAACTACGCAATTTTTAGGGGAGATATGAATTTCCACAATTAAGGGGAAAACTTTGATATAAAATACAAGTGCTGCATTTTCAAGCATGATGGAACTCCCTGCCAAACAGCCCAAAGTGTTTTAACCTATTGGATATTTTTTGGGGGGTTTGAGGTTTAGGTTTCCCGTAAAGTCCCGTTTTAACAATATAGAAGTTTATAGAAGACAAAAAGACGAGGAAACCAAGTAGAATTACTAACTTTTGGGCAAATTGAACGATTTGAAGGATGGAGTAAAAACCCAAAAATCAAAGAAAAGGCCTGCCGGCCATTAGAGGCATCCCGAGACGCGTTGCTACAGGATTGGCGGGGTGGCTATTTTTTTCTGATGTTTTTTAGCAGTTTACGCAGTTAAAAATAGGAAAGATAAGTGTTTTCTTTTTGGGGATCATTTTCTACCAAAAATGGTTTGACCGATGGGGCCTTGAAATCCGTCATAGTATATTGCACCCAAACGCAATATATATATATATATTATAATATATTAAAATTAATATATATATATATATTTTTTTTTTTTTTTTTTTTTTTTTTTTTTTTTTTTTTTTTTTATGTGTGGTGGTTTTTGCGTTTGGTCGGGAGTGGGTTGGTGTGTGTGTTTTTTGTAGTGTGAGTCGGTGAGTGGTGTTGGGGTGTGTGTGTGTGTGGGTGTGTGCGTGAGAGTGAGTGAGTGAGTGTTGTGATGTATGTTTAGTTTGGGTTTTAATACCTAATATATAACATGATTACATATAGAATATAATGCATGGAAGTATATACCATATATACATATTTTAAAATGTATATAGGGTTTAAAAATATATTATATATATATTATTAATATTTTAAAAATATGTTTATTATATATTTTTTTTTACTCTGTTTCAGCGTTTTTAGATTTTTTGTTGTGTGTGTTTTGGATTATGTAATATATATATTATATATTTTATATATTATTAATATATATTATAATATATATATAGCATGTACACACATAAACAAAAAGGGGAAATTTTTTGTTTTATCTCTTGTAATTAAACAATATAAATTTATTTTATGTTTTTTTGCTTGTCTGATAATCAGAGCAAAAAAATCATTGGTAAATTTTGTGATTAACTCCGCCCCTTTTTTGCTCGGTCAGTCTTTGAAATATCTTATCGTAAGTTTTTTTTAGTGGATTTTCTAATAACAATAGTAAATAACGAAAACGAATATTATATATATATATATATATATATATATATATATATATTGTATTCATAAAGGAAACAAGGTGGGCTTAACTTGGAAGTTACCAGCTGGGATTTTTTAAAGACGGAGTAGAGCTCCTGTTTCAGACTACCTTGCTTCGGACGATGCCTTCCTTTGCGCTTTCCCCTGGGAATCGGACGCCGTCAACCCGAGTGAATGCCTTTCCGATCTGGGTCCGCAGCTGGGAATTATTTGCATCTAAGTTTTAGTGTGATGCTGTGTCGGGTATCATTCTTGGGGGATGTCAAAACTCCCAAATCGTTTTAGCCAGAGTATGGAATACCTACTTATGAAGGTATAAATTATGAATGATGAATAAATCTGCACTCTTTAATTTGGAATACATGTGTTGCCTTATCAGGGTATCATTCTAAGAGAACATCAACTAAATAGCCAGGGATCCCATTTCACAAACTCAATGTTTTTGAAGCCCATTCATGAATAAAGTCAGTTTTGGCCAGGACAGTTCCTTGTTAGTGCCTCTTCGGCTATGTTCATAGCCATGTTCAGGGACGCAGGAGTGCATGAGGGACTTCTTGACCTCGATGAAATGTACATCTGAAAGGCAGAAGGAGCTCGGGTGAGAAAAAAGAACTTGCATTGAAAACAAATGTGAACACAATATTTAACAAAGTGTCGATCAAGAAATACACCCCCAATACTCACGTCAGGTTGTCTGGGCAGCTCAGGCAGCTGGGAAAAATGCTTCTTTTAAAGAACTCTCTTGCTTCTAAATTTTTGTGTTGCATTAATTTTTGTCCACAGCATTTCCATGACCTTAGGTACGTTGAGCTCCTCGCCATCCTAGTAAAAGACAACAGAGCATTTCCCCTAAAAGAACACGCAGATGCAGCGAAGTTATTTAAGTTATACTGAACTGAATGCGAATATTTCGCACAACTCGTGAGTAAAGAAGCACGTACAGGACTCCATGATCTTGTAAGGCGCATATCGACACTTTTACTCCGGCTTTCGGCCGTGATACCTTTGAGTTCTTCGCGAAGCACAGCACATGCTTCAGGTCGGGAATCATGTCAGAAGCCAAGAAGGGTGTGAAGCTGACCAAAGGGCCAAGAAAGGCGATCAGTAACTAGTCCGCAGGAAATCTCATGCATGATCAAAGACATTTAAGTCTGCTTGAGAAATATAGAAGAAATTGCTGTTAACATATCCCCCATTTTTGTTCCGCTAGAGAGAAAAAAAACGAATAAAGAAATTACTCAGATGGGCGTGGCCCTCATTTTCCCAGGCATTCCTTATTTTTTCTTCATGCTACTCATTTCTTCTTCGGATGGCATCAGAATCTCCATGCATATTTGTTTAGGCTGCAAAGAAATCATGGAAAATATTAATCTATCGAGAAGGAAAAGCTAAAGGCATTCGCAATGATTATTCTGCTTCGAATATTGCTCATCGTGTTAACCGATGACTGACGCACCTTCATTAAGAACGCCGTGGATTTCGTTATTTTGTGTGATCCATTCCGCTCGCGACTACACGAGTGCCGCCAGCAAAACACCGTCAGCGTCTTCATGATGGAAGTCTGTGGGTTATAGATTTCGTGACTTAACCTCTCTAGCGCGGAGTGAATGTTTTTGCTAATCCAGATCAAAGAACCTTTCTATTAAGCGCCCTGCACAAAAGCATACATCGATACAAAAATGCACGAATTCAAGTCCATTCCGAAAAGTGACCAACATATCATGGCTTCCCGGTGTCGTGATACGACTCTTCGTGGCGCAAGCAAGAAGAGGTGTGGGGTGCACTTGGATGTGTTTGCTAGCTTATATAGGGCGCGCTTTTGCCGGCGAGGAAGTGCCTAACTCATCAACTGACGTCACCAGTCCTGTTGTGGCCACATGATACGTTTTCCAGAATGTTTTAATGATCCAATTTAGTCTTGGAATAAGCAATTCCAAACAATTTTTGGCCAAAAACATATACATTTTCTTCTAACTTTCCTTTAGATCCTAACTGATGTGGTCAGAGAAAAGAGTTAAACCACAGCTAAAACGCAGATGTGATACTGAATCAGCTTTGCTTGAAGTGTCTAAGACTTGAAATCAAAGGTTTTATGATTGGGGGTCACTAGCCGCAGATGCCTGAGGCACAGGAGCTACGTCCCCAGTTCATCATAAGGTCGCCAACCTGTTCCACCACACTTTAAACACGGGGAAAAAAATTCCAGTCAGAACCATACTTAGCCCAACTTGGGCATTTCAGTGACTCATTAGCACAACTCAAGGGATCATTTCCTTCATTGCCTTTCTCTCAAAAAGAGCATGCAAATGAATTATGGACATATAAAATGCTATAAATATATATACATATTTTAAAAATAATGGGGTGTGTGTTGTATATGTACATATACATAATATACGTATACATACGTTAAGACAAATATGTAATATATTAGAGAAGAATATTTATATATGTATATTTCAAATATATATTTATAATCTATATATATGCATACAATCATGTTGTGTAATAATTGTGCAATTTCTCCCTAAACGACACATCTTTGTTTTACTACAAGATTAATGATGACTCGGGGTAAGGGGGTTCGGTGCTTTGGAACAAATCACACAAACCACGGGTATTTCCTTTAAGATTTTGATGTTTTTGAAAACTCAAATCAGTGACGGTCCAGTCTGCTCGGTCACGGGAAGAACAAAGTTTGGTGAATTAAATTGTCTTCAGTTTGAGATTAAAATATTTAAAAAAAAAAACTAAAATTTTATCAAAATTCGGGCACATCGACACCGCCCACTGCCCCCTCGCCCTCCTCCCCTCACCCCCCCATTAGTTTTTAGACCGCCACGCTTTCCGTCAAAATCCGATTTCGATTTAACCATTTTGGGACATCCCTGGATATGAAGAAAATCCAGTAATATGTTTTCATAAATTTCACGCCAGCTTTTACCACAACGAATTAAAAAGACAGTAGTTTATATTTTCTACACAATGAAACAAAACTTAATGAAAAAAAAGCCCCCTTTTGGGGAAATTTTGCCCTTTATATTGCAAACTGCAACGTCAGCACCCTACGAGGGCAAGGCCCCAAGGGCGTCCTGGCCTGACGACGGAATCCAAGGATATTTTCTGATAAAAAAAAAATTTTGTGATCGAACCTGGCTTTTTATCGATATAAGAAAAAAAAAAAATTATTATAAATTCGAAAAAAAAGAAAAAAAAAAAGGTATTGTCCATGAAAAAATCGAAAAAACAAGTTTGTACTGATAATTTTTTTTATATGCTCAAAAACTTAAAAATATAAACGCCGCAAATCCAATAAAATTTACATTTGCATTGACTTTAAAAACAAATGTAAAGAGTTTTAGTTCTATTACACCTGCAAGAAAAAGAGTAAAAAGAAACATGTGACAAAACCCCAATTAATATTTTCTACCTACAACAGAATGGTACCATACAGACGTGCGGAGTAAAAAAAATATATATATATAAAATATATATAATATATTATATATATATATTATATAATAATATAAATATGTTTTATGTATTAAAAGGGAATATATAATTTTTATATAATTTATATATATAAAATATAACATATATATATGTATTAGAGATTATATATATAAATTAATATATTTAATTTATGCACTGGTAAATTGAATAAATAAAAAAATATAAATATAACATTATAGAATATGATTTGTATATTTATTATATATGTTATATTATATTAAAAATA
>NC_051389.1:31400652-31431939 GCF_015228065.2 Penaeus monodon
AAAAGACATCAGAAAAAAATAGCCACCCTCAGCCTTAATCACTGTAGCAACGCGTCTCGGTTATGCCTCTAAATGGACCGGCAGGCCTTTTCTTTGATTTCTGGGTTTTTAACCCCCATTCCTTCATCAATCGTCAATTAGCCCAACTATGTTAGTACATTCTACTTGGTTACCTCGTCTTTTATGTCTTTCTATAAACATTCTATATTGTTTAAAAACTGGACTTTACAGGACACTCAAACACCTCTAACCCCATAAATATCCAATAGGTTAAAAACCTTTCGGCTGTTTTGGCAGGGATTTTCCATCATGTTTGAAAATGCAGTCACTTGTAGTTTATATCGAAGTGTTCCCTGAATTGTAGGTATATCATAGTCTCCCCTGAAATTGGGCGTAGTTACTAATTTCTGGTTTACTTTTATTTCTTTCTCATACAATAATCCCTCTATATGTGTACTTTGTAAAATATATTATCTTTTGTTTTTTAACTGACAAATATTTATTTATTTGCATAATTATATGGTCAAAAATACGTGTAAGTCCTCAGTCTTCTAAGTATTCTAAGGAACATGAATAAAATGACACTGGAACGGGATTGATAATTAAAACTTAATATTAAGTCCTCTGTAGTCTTGTCTTCCACTGTCATAACAGACTAATCACAATTATATAACAGTTTGGCTACTCTAAAACCAGCACGCCTTAACGAACTAAATGCGGCGGTAAAGACATCATCAACTAAAATAGATGGTTTAAGCCCATCTCTAAATGACAACAAACACGTTAGTGATAAACAATACACACACTGATAGAGCTGTGACAAAAGACATCTTTCAGTGATGTCACAAATCCCAGATATCTCAAATCTACTATACCCTGATAAAGATCACAGACCACACCATCGCCTTGGTCGGATATTTATTTGTGCTCTCTGGCATCGGGGTGGTCCTTCTCGAAGCTGGTTCTTCCAAGAAATTTTCATCTGCCATCATATTTCTACCGTAGATTCATCAGAGAAACAAACCTGAAAATAAAAATAACAGTGTAAGTTATGAAATGACTGGAACATTCAAATAAATAACCTTTTTGATATCACTCTTGAACCAAACATGAAGATCATACTAGATGTAGTATTTTGTAACTAAATATTTTTTTTCAGTATGCATATGGTATTTTACTAATTATGTTTGACTCATATAAAACGGTAGTCAGAAATAAAATTTAATTGAGATTAACCCTTTTCCCAATCCTCGGATATCCAACCCTTTGTAAGCCTTTCCCCAGGCCAATTATTCCTTCCTCATAGCCTTGGCACCTTAGTTGGCCCGCAAGGCATGGTATCCATCTCATTTTTTCTTTTTCCGACTGTATACTCGATGTCATAGGTTTTTATTTATTTGGCCTGTTGCGATATGTTTAATCATATTTATCTTCATTGGGTTCAAATTTTTTCCAAGTTATCAATTTTTCTTCTCACTTTTGAAACAGCAGTTTGGAAACACTCATTTTCCCTTGGCTATTTCTTGTTGACTTAGAGGTATTTTTGTAGATAACCTTCAATAACATAAAAATCTGCCTGACTCAGTCCTTTCCTCCACCCATGTGTTTCAGTTAGCAGTCTTGATTAAATTTGCATAGTAGAAGGGCTGGGTTTTAGTCAGTGTGGTAGTGCATGCATTTGCACGTATTATAAAATGTAAAACTGGAAACCAGAAATCCAGGAACAGTGTTAAGGGTCACATATCATATGTTGACACCTTTTTATTCTAGCTAATTTTAGTAAATTCTTATAGTCCCTCAGAAATAATCGATCGAAAGCAATATACAGGTGTGATCCTTTTCATAGTTATATATTGTGCAGAACCCCAAAGGGAGGTAAAAAAAACTGGTCTCAAAAATTATATAAGTACTGTATATGTATATAGATTTTGTGTGGTGGCGTGCGTGTGTGTGTGTATGTGTGTGTGTAATACATTAGACATATACAATTATCTTGTAAATATATAAAGAAATATACACATAGATGTGTATATATACACATGTAATATATTAATGTATATATTCATATATTGTATATATATACACACAGACATGCATATGTTTTAATATATTTTATATATATATATATATATTATATTATATATATGTATATATATTATATAGCACCTTCTCGTGCATATAACTTATACATCCAAGTATATATATTAAGACCTAGATGGATAAGTAAATAGACACACATAGGTACAAAAACACACATATATGTATATATATACATATATGTATATGTAACATGTATGTATATATATGTGTGTCTATTTATATGTTTGTGGATGAAATGTATGTATGTATGTTTGTACATATATGTATAAAAAGGATTAGAGAGATAGATGGATAGATATATGAAAAATATATATTAGTATACATATACATGTATACTTACATTTGTCTATCTATCTCTCTGTATATATATGTATACGTATATAGACAGATAGATGGGTACATATAAAAACATGTGAAGACATATGTATATCATATGTATATTTACTTTTATATGCCCTACATATATATATATACACACACACATATGTGTCTGTATATATATATGTATATATATATATATATATATATATATATATATATATATATATATATATATAACATATATGTGAATGTGTATAAATATACATACATAACACACACACACACGAACATATGTATGTATATATATATATATATATATATATATATATATATATATAATTTTTGAGACCAGTTTTTTTTACCTCCCTTTGGGTTCTGCACAATATATACTATGAAAAGGATCACACCTGTATATTGCTTTCGATCGATTATTCTGAGGACTATAGAATTTTACTAAATTAGCTAGAATAAAAAGGTGTCACATATGATATGTGACCCTTAACACTGTTCCTGGATTTCGGGTTTTTCCATTTTTTACATTTTATAATACGTGCAAATGCATGCACTCCCAAACACTGACTAAACCTACCCCTTTTCTACTATGCAAATTGAATCAAGACTGCAAACTGAAACACATGGGTGGGGAAAGGACCTGAGTCAGCAGATTTTTATGTTATTGAAGGTTATCTACAAAAATACCTCTAAGTCAACAAGAAATAGCCAAGAAAGTGAGTGTTTCCAAAACTGCTGTTGCAAAAGTGAGAAGAAAACTTGATAACTTGGAAAACTTTGAACCCAATTGAAGATAAATATGATTAAACATATCGCAACAGGCCAATAAATAAACCTATGACATCGAGTATACAGTCGGAAAAAGATAAATGAGATGGGATACCATGCCTGCGGGCCAACTAAGGTGCCAAGGCTATGAGGAAGGAATAATTGGCCTGGGGAAAGGCTTACAAGGATTGGATATCCGAGGATTGGGAAAGGGTTAATCTAAATTTAAATTTTTTATTTCTGACTACCGTTTTATATGAGTCAAACATAATTTATAAAATACATATGCATACTGGAAAAAAAATATGTTAGTTACAAATACACCTCTAGTATGATCTTCATGTTTGTTCAAGAGTGATATCAAAAGGTTATTTTTTTTGAATGTTCCAGTCATTTCATACTTACACTGTTATTTTTATTTTCAGGTTTGGGTTTTCTCTGATGAATCTACGGTAGAAATCCGATGGACAGATGAAAATTTCTTGGAAGAACCCGCTTCGAAAAGGGACCACCCCGATTGCCAGAGAGCACAAAAAAAATATCCGCCCAAAGGCGATGGTGTGGTCTGTGATCTTTATCATGGGTACTAGTAGATTTGAGATATCTGGATATCGTGACATCACTGAAAGATGTCTTTTGTCACAGCTCTATCAGTGTGTTGTATTGTTTATCACTAACGTGTTTGTTGTCATTATAGAGATGTGGCTTAACCATCTATTTCAGTTGATGATGCCCTTTACCGCCGCATTTAGTTCGTTAAGGCTGTGCTGGTTTCCGAGGGGTAGCCAATGTATATATAATTGTATTAGTCTGTTATGACAGTGGAAGACAAGACTACAGAGGCTTAATATTAATTTTTTAAATTATCAATCCCGTTCCAGTGTCATTTTATTCATGTTCCTTAGAATACTTAGAAGACTGAGGACTTACACGTATTTTTGACCATATAATTATGCAAATAAATAAATATTTGTCAGTTAAACAGAAAAAGATAATATATTTTACAAAGTACACATATAAGAGGATTTATTGTATGAGAAAGAAAAAAAGAAAAACCAGAAATTAGTAACTACGAAATTTTCAGGGGAGACTATGATATACCTACAATTCAGGGAACACTTTCGTTTAAACTACAAGTGACTGCATTTTCAGCATGATGGAACTCCCTGCCAAACAGCCGAAAGTGTTTTAACCTATTGGATATTTATGGGTTAGAGTGTTTGAGTGTCCTGTAAGTCCAGTTTTAAACAATATAAATTTTTTATAGAAAGACATAAAAGACGAGGTAAACCAAGTAGAATGTACTAACATAGTTGGGCTAATTGAACGATTGATGAAGGAATGGAGTAAAAACCCAGAAATCAAAGAAAAGGCCTGCCGGTCCATTCGAGGCATACCGAGACGCGTTGCTACAGTGATTAAGGCTGAGGGTGGCTATTTTTTTCTGATGTCTTTAGCAGTTTACGCAGTTTAAAATAGGAAATGAAAGTTGCTTTCATTTTTGGGGTACATATTCTACCCAAAAATGGTTGTGACCGATGGTGGCCTTGATAATCACGTCAGTAGTATATATGCACACATAACGCAATATATATATAATATATATATATAATTTTTTTTTTTTTTTTTTTTTTTTTCTTTTTTTTTTTTTTTTTTTTTTTTTTTTTTTTTTGTGTGTGTGTGTTTTGTGGGGTGTGAGTCGGTGAGTGAGTGTTGTGTGTGTGTGTGTGTGTGTTTGTACGTGTGAGTCGGTGAGTGAGTGTGTGTGTGTGTGTGTGTGTAGTTGTGTGCGTGAGAGTGAGTGAGTGAGTGTGTGTGTATGTATGTTTAGCTATGTGTATATACATAATATATGTAACATGCATATACATATAGACATATATATGCATGGATATGTAAAATACCATATATACATATTTTATAAAATGTATATATTTTATTATATATATAAAATATATATTATATATATATATATATGTATATATATATATATTTTTTTTTACTACATGTTTCAGTCGCTTTAGATTTTTTGTTGTGTGTGTTTTGTGAGTGTATGTATATATATATATATATAAATAGCTATGTACACACATAAACAAAAATGGGAATTTTTTGTTTTATCTCTTGTAAAAAATTTTTTAAATATCATTATATTATGTATTTTGCTATGTCTGATAACTCAGAGCATACTGTCATTGGCTAAATTTAATGTGATTAACTCCGCCCTTTATTTGACTCGGTCAGTCTTTGAAATATTTTATCGTAAGTGTTTTTTTAGTGTATTTTCTAATAACAATAGTAAAAATAAACGAAAACGAATATATATATATATATATATATATATATATATATATATTGTATTTCATAAAGGCAACAAGGTGGGGCTTAACTTGGAAGTTAACAGCTGGGATTTCTTCAAGACGGAGTAGAGCTACCTGTTTCAGACTACCTTGCTTCGGACGATGCCCCTTTCCTTTGCGCTTTCCCCTGGGGAAACGGACGCCGTCAACCCGAGTGAATGCCTTTCCGATCTGGGGCCGCAGCTGGGGAAAATTTGCATCTAAGTTTTACTGTGATGCTGTGTCGGGTATCATTCTTGAGATGTCAAAACTGCCATCGTTTGCGCCCCAAATTTTTGGAATACCTACTTATGAAGGTATTAAATTATGAATGAGGAATAAATATGCTGCACTCTTTAATTTGGAATACATGTGTTGCCTTATCAGGGTATCATTCTAAGAGAACATCAACTCAATAGCCAGGGATCCCATTTCACAAACTCAATGCTTTTGAAGACATTCATGAATAAAGTCAGTTTTGGCCAGGACAGTTCCTTGTTAGTGCCTCTTCGGCTATGTTCATAGCCATGTTCATGACGCAGGAGTGCATGAGGGACTTCTTGACCTCGATGAAAAAGTAGCATCTGAAGGCAGAAGGAGCTCGGTTTAGAAAAAGAACTTGCATTGAAAACAAATGTGAACACAATATTTAACAAAAATGTCGACTCAAGAAATACACTCCTAATACTCACGTCAGGTTGTCTGGCAGCTCAGGCCAGCTCGGAAATGGCTTTTTTTAAAAACTCTCTTGCAACATGATTGTATGCATATATATAGATTATAACATATATATTGGAAATATACATATATAAATATTCTCTCTCTATATATATTTCATATTTGTCTTTTAAAAGTATGTATACAGTATATATGTATTGTACATATACATACACACACCCCAATATATTCAATATGTATATATATTTATATGCATGTATATGTCCATATATTTCATTTGCAGTGCTCTTTTTGAGAGAAAGGGGAATGAATGTAATGATCTCTTGAGTAGTGTGCTAATGAGTCACTGAAATGCCCCCCGTGTGGCTAAGTATGGTTCGACTGGAAGTTTTTCCCCGTGTTTAAAGTGTGGTGGAACAGGTTGGCGACCTTTGAGAACTGGGGGGACGTAGCTCCTGTGACCTCAGGCATCTGCTGCCTAGTGACCCCCAGATCATGAAAACCTTGATTTCAAGTCTTAGACACTTCAAGCAAAGCTGATTCAGTATCACATCTGACGATTAGCTGTGGTTTAATTCTCTTTTCTCTGACCACATCAGTTAGGATCTAAAGGAAAGTTTTGAAGAAAATGTATATGTTTTTTGGGCCCTAAAATTTTATGGAATTGTTTATTTCCAAGACTAAATTGGATCATTAAAACATTCTGGTGCCTTGAAAAAAGTACATGTGGCCACAAGAGGACTGGTGACATCAGTTGATGACGTTAGGCACTTCCTCGCCGGCAAAAGCGCGCAAAAATAAGCTAGCAAGCACATCCAAGTGCACCTCACAACCTCTTGTTGCTTGCGCCACGAAGAGTCGTATCACGACAAGGTAAGCCCTGAGTATGTCTGGTCACTTATCGGGACTGGGCTTGAATTCGTGCATTTTAGTATCGATGTATATTTTGTGCACGACGCTTAATAGAAAGGTCTTTGATCTGGATTAGCAACAACATTCACTCGCGCTAGAGAGGTTACAGTCACGAAATCTATAACCCACAGACTTCCATCATGAAGACGCTGACGATCCTGTTGCTGGCGGCACTCGCTGTAGTCGCGAGCGGAATGAATCACAACAAACATAGCGAAATCCACAACGCTCTTCATGAAAGGGGCGTCAGTTCATCAGCTAACACGATGAGCAAATATTCGAAGCAGAAATAATCACTTGCGAATGCCTTTAGCTTTTCCTTCTCGATAGATTAATATTTTCCATGACTTCTTTGCAGCTAAACAAATATGCATGGAGATTCTGATGCCATCCGAAGAAGAAATGAGTAGCATGAAAGAAAAAATGAAGGAATGCCTCGGAAATGAGGGCCACGCCCATCTGAGTAAGTCTTTATTCGTTTTTTTCCTCTCTAGTCGGAACAAAAATGGAGGATATGTTAACAGCAATTTCTTCTATATTTCTCAAGCAGACATTAATGTCATTGATTTTCCTGCGAACTAGTTACTAATCGCCTTTCTTTGGCCTTGGTCAGCTTCACACCCTGTCTTGGCTTCTGACATGATTCCCGACCCTGAAGCATGCGCGTGCTTCCGCGAAGAACTCAAAGCTATCACGGCCGAAAGCCGGTAAAAGTGTCGATATGCGCCTTACAAGATCATGGAGTCCTGGGACGTGCTTCTTTACTCACGAGTTAAGTGCGAAATATTCGCATTCAGTTTCAGTATATACTTAAACTAACTTCGCTGCATCATGCTGTGGTTCTTTTTGAGGATGCTCTGTTGTCTTTTCCTTCAGGATGGGGAGGAGCTCAACGTACCTAAGGTCTGGAAATGCTGTGGACAAAGATTAAAGCAATACAAAATTCAAAAAGCAAGAGAGTTCTTAACTGAAGCCATTTCCGAGCTGCCTGAGCTGCCCAGTACAACCTGACGTGAGTATTAGGAATGTATTTCTTGAGTCGACACTTTTGTTAAATATTGTGTTCACATTTGTTTTTAATGCAAGTTCTTTTTTCTCACCGAGCTCCCTTCTGCCTTTCAGATGCTACATTTCATCGAGGTCAAGAAGTCCCTCATGCACTCCTGCGTCATGAACATGGCTATGAACATAGCCGAAGAGGCACTAACAAGGACTGGGCCTGGCCAAAACTGACTTTATTCATGAATGTCTTCAAAAGCATTGAGATTTGTGAAATGGGATCCCTGGCTATTGAGTTGATGTTCTCTTAGAATGATACCCTGATAAGGCAACACATGTATTCCAAATTAATGAGTGCAGCATATTTATTCCTCATTCATAATTTAATACCTTCATAAGTAGGTATTCCATACTCTGGCTAAAACGATTGGCAGTTTTGACATCCTCCAAGAATGATACCGCGACACAGCATCACACTAAAACTTAGATGCAAATAATTCCCAGCTGCGGACCCAGATCGGAAAGGCATTCACTCGGGGTTGACGGCGTCCGATTCCCAGGGGAAAGCGCAAAGGAAGGCATCGTCCGAAGCAAGGTAGTCTGAAACAGGTAGCTCTACTCCGTCTTGAAGAAATCCCAGCTGGTAACTCCCAAGTTAAGCCCCACCTTGTTGCCTTTATGAAATGCAATTTATATATATATATATATATATATATATATATATATATATATATATTCGTTTTCGTTTATTTTTACTATTGTTTATTAGGGAAAAAACACTAAAAAAAAAACACTTACGATAAGATATTTTTAAAGACTGACCGAGTCAAATAAAAGGGGGGAGTTAATCACATTAAATTTAGCCAATGACAGTATGCTCTGAGTTATCAGACATAGCAAAATACATAATATAATTGATATTGTTATAATTACAAGAGATAAAACAAAAAATTCCCATTTTTGTTTATGTGTGTACATAGCTATATATATATATATATATATATATATATATATATATAAAATAGCTATGTACCACACATAAACAAAATGGGAATTTTTGTTTTATCTCTTGTAATTTTAACAATATCAATTATATTATGTATTTGCTATGTCTGATAACTCAGAGCATACTGTCATTGGCTAAATTTGATGTGATTAACTCCGCCCTTTATTTGACTCGGTCAGTCTTTGAAATATCTTATCGTAA
The DNA here is from genome assembly GCF_015228065.2 of Penaeus monodon. Classification (NCBI taxonomy): domain Eukaryota; kingdom Metazoa; phylum Arthropoda; class Malacostraca; order Decapoda; family Penaeidae; genus Penaeus; species Penaeus monodon. The sequence goes on from NC_051389.1 coordinate 31,409,989, forward strand.
GTGTTTTTTTTTTTGTGTATTTTTCTAATAACAAGTAAAAATAAACGAAAACGAATATAAAAATATATATATATATATATAATATATATAATATATATATAAAATTGCATTTCATAAAGGCAACAAGGTGGGGCTTAACTTGGGAGTTACCAGCTGGGATTTCTTCCCAAAACGGAGTAGAGCTACCTGTTTCAGACTACCTTGCTTCGGACGATGCCTTCCTTTGCGCTTTCCCTGGGAATCGGACGCCGTCAACCCGAGTGAATGCCTTTCCGATCTGGTCCGCAGCTGGAATTATTTTTCATCTAAGTTTTAGTGTGATGCTGTGTCGCGGGATCATTCTTGGAGGATGTCAAAACTGCCAATCGTTTTTGCCAGAGTATTGGAATACCTACTTATGAAGGTATTAAATTATGAAAGAGGAATAAATATGCTGCACTCATAATTTTTGGGAAAACATGTGTTTTCCTTATCAGGGGATCATTCTAAGAGAAAATCAACTCAATAGCCAGGGATCCCTTTCACAAAATCAATGCTTTTGAAAACATTCATGAATAAAGTCAGTTTTGGCCAGGACAGTTCCTTGTTAGTGCCTCTTCGGCTTGTTCATAGCCCTGTTCATGACGCAGGAGTGCATGAGGGACTTCCTTGACCTCGATGAAATGTAGCATCTGAAAGGCAGAAGGAGGGTCGGGTGAGAAAAAAGAACTTGCATTGAAAACAAATGTGAACACAATATTTCACAAAAGTGTCGACTCAAGAATACATTCTAATACTCACGTCAGGTTTGTCTGGGCAGCTCAGGCCAAGCTCGGAAATGGCTTCTGTTAATAACTCTCTTGCTTCTGAATTTTGTATTGCATTAATCTTGGTCACACATTTTCCGATGACTAGTACGTTGAGTCCTCGCCATCCTGAAGGAAGACAACAGAGCAAGCATTCCTCTAAAGAACACAGCATGATCAGCGAAGTTAGTTTAAGTATATACTGAAAACTGAATGCGATATTTCGCACTTAAATCGTGATAAAGGAAGCACGTACCAGGACTTCCATGATCTTTGTAGGCGCATATCGACACTTTATCCGGACTTTCCGGCCGTGATAGCTTGAGTTCTTCGCGGAAGCACCGCGGGCATGCTTCAGTCGGGATCCTGTCAGAAGTCCAAGACAGGTGTGAAGCTGAACCAAGGCCAAGAAAGGCTCAGTAACTATCCTCAGGAATCTCATGCAGATGACAATGACATTTAAATGTCTGCTTGAGAATATAGACGAAATTGCTGTTAAACATATCCTCCATTTTTGTTCCGCTAGAGAGAAAAAACGAATAAAGCGTACTCAGATGGGCGTGGCCTCTTTCCGAGGCATTCCTTCATTTTTTCTTTCAATGCTACTCATTTCTTCTTCTGATGGCACTCATATCTCCCATGCATATTTGTTTAGCTTCAAAGAAGTCATGGAAAATATTTTTTTAAAAAATCCCTTAAATTTCCGAGAAGGAAAAGCTAAGGCATTCGCAAGTTGTTATTTCTTTCTGCTTCGAATATTTGCTCATCGTGTAGCTGATGACTGACGCACCTTCCTGAAGAGCGGTTGTGGATTTCGCTATGTTTGTTGTGATTCAATTTCCGCCTCGCGACTACAGGCGAGTGCCGCCAGCAACGGAGATCGTCAGCGGTCTTCATGATGAAGTCTGTGGTTAATAAGATTTTCGTGACTGTAACCTCTCTATCGCGAGTGAATGTTGTTGCTAATCCAGATCAAAGACCTATCTATTAAGCGCCTGCACCAAACATACATCGATACTAAAATGCACGAATTAAAGTCCAGTCCCGATAAGTGACTCAGACATACTCAGGGCTTACCTGTGTCGTGATACGACTCTTCGGGCGCAAGCGAACAAGAGGTGTGAAGGTGCACTTGGATGTGCTTGCTAGCTATATTATGCGCGCTCTTGGCCGGCGAGGAGTGCCTAACGTCATCAACCTGATGTCACCAGTCCCTCTTGTGGCCACAGTACGTTTTTTCAAGGCACCAGCAATGTTTTTAATGATCCAATTTATGTCTTGGAATAAACAATTCCATACAATTTTATGGCCAAAAACATATACATTTTCTTCTAACTTTCCTTTAGATCCTAACTGATGTGGTCAGAGAAAGAGAATTAACCACAGCTAATACGATCCGATGTGATACTGACTCAGCTTTGCTTGAAGTGTATAAGACTTTGAAATCAGGTTTTCATGCTCTGGGGGTCACTAGGCAGCAGATGCCTGAGGTCAACAGGAGCTACGTCCCCTCCAGTTCTACATAAGGGCGGCCAACCTGTTCCACCACACTTTAACACGGGGAAAAACTTCCAGTCAGAACCATACTTAGACCACGTGGGCTTTCAGTGACTCATTAGCACACTACTCAAGAGATCATTCCATTCATTGCCTTTCTCTCAAAAAGAGCACTGCAATGAAAATATAGGGGACTATACAATGCATCTAAATATATATACATATTTGAATATTCTGTGTGGTGTGTATGTATATATGTACATATAGCATATATACGGTATACAATACGTTATAGACAAATATGTAAATATATCTAGAGAGATATATTTATATATGTATCTTTCCAATATATCTGTTATAATCTAATATAGATGCATACAATCATGTTGCAAGAGAGTTCTTAACAGAAGCCATTTCCCGAGCTGCCTAGCTGGCCAGACAAAACATGACGTGAGTATTGGAGTGTAAATTTCTTTGAGTCGACACTTTGTTAATATTGTGTTTCACATTTGTTTTTTCAATGCAAGTTCTTTTTTTCTACCCGAGCTCCTTCTCTGCCTTTCAGATGCTAAATTTTCATCGAGGTCAGAGACGCCTCCTCATGCCTCCTGGCGGTCATGAACATGGCTATGAACATAGCCGAGAGGCACTAACATAGGAACTGTCCTGGCCAAAACTGACTTTATTCATGAATGTCTTCAAAAGCATTGAGTTTGTGAGATGGGTATCATCCATGCATTGAGTTGATGTTCTGCTTAGAATGCTACCTGATAAGGCAACGACATGTATTCCAAATTAAAAGAGTGCAGCATATTTATTCTTATTTACATTCATAATTTACTACTTCATAAGTAGGTATTCCATAATTTGGCGCAAACGACTGCAGTTTTGAACTCCTCCAAGAATGATACCCCGACACAGCACACAGTAAACTTAGATGCCAATAATTCCCAAGCTGCGGACACAGATCGGAAGGCAGTCCTCGGGTTGACGGCGTCCGAATTCCCAGGGTCAAGCGACAAAGGAAGGCTCGTCCCGAAGCAAGGTAGTCCTGAAAAGGTAGCTCTACTCCGTCTTGAAGAAATCCCAGCTGTTAACTGCCAAGTTAAGGCCCCACCTTGTTGGTTGCCCTTTATGAAATACAATATATATATATATAATATATATTTATATATATATTTCGTTTTCGTTTATTTTTTTTACTATTGTTATTGAAAATACACTAAAAAAACACTTACGAATAAATATTTCAAGACTGACCGAGTCAAATAAAGTGCGGAGTTAATCACATCAGAATTTATAGCCAATGACAGTATGCTCTGAGTTATCAACATAGCAAATACATAATATTAGATTGATATTGTTCTAATTACAAGAGCTAAAACAAAAAATTCCCATTTTTTTTATGTGTGTACTAGCTATTTATATATCTAATATATACATACACTCACAAAACCCAACACAACAAAAAATCTAAAGCGACTGAAACATGTAGTAAAAAAAAATAATAATATATACATATATATATATAATATATATATCATATATATATAGTATATATACCATATATACATGTTATAATAGGGTATATCTGGGCATATACGATCCTGGCATATATATGTCTATATGTAGATGCCTGTATATATATTATGTATAACACATAGCTAAACATACATACACACACACTCACTCACTCCCTCTCACAGCACAACACACATACAACACACACACACACACAAAAACTCACGTCAACCGACTCACACGTCCAAACCGACACACAGCACAACACAACTCACTCACCGACCACACCGCACAAACACAACACACACATAAAAAAAAAAAAAAAAAAAAAAAAAAAAAGAAAAAAAAAAAAAAAAAAAAAAAATATATTATATATATATATATCTATTGCGATAATGGTGTGCATATATACTAATGACGTGATTATCAAGGCCACCATCGGTCAAACCATTTTGGTAGAATTGTATCCCAAAATGAAAGCCACTTATCATTTCCTATTTTAAAACTGCGTAAAACTGCTACAAGACAATCAGAAAAAATGCCCCCTCAGCCTTACATCACTGTAGCACGGTCTCGGTATTCCTCTAATGACCGGCAGGCCTTTTCTTTGATTTCTGGTTTTTTACTCCATTCCTCATCATCGTTCAATTAGCCCACTAATGTTAGTACATCTACTTGGTTTACCTCGTCTTTTATATGTCTTTCTATAAACATCTATATTGTTTAAAGACTGGACTTTACCGGACACTCAAACACTCTAACCCCATAAATATCCATAGTTAAAACCACTTCGTTCGGCTGTTTGGCAGGAGTTCAATCATGCTTATGAAAATGCAGTCACTTGTAGTTTATATCGAAGTGTTTCCCTGAATTGTAGGTATATCATAGTCTCCCCTGAAAATTGCGTAGTTACTAATTTCTGGTTTACTTTTCTTTCTTTCTCATTACACTAAATCCTCTTATATTGTGTACTTGTAAATATATTATCTTTCTGTTTAACTGACAAATATTTTATTTATTGCATAATTATATGGTCAAAAATACGTGTAAGTCCTCAGTCTCTAAGTATTCTAAGGAACATGAATAATGACACTGGAACGTGATTGTACTTAAAACTTAATATTAATTCCTCTGTCGTCTTGTCTTCCACTGGTCATACCGACTAAATCACAATTATATATACAGTTTGGGCTCCTCTGAAACCAGCACAGCTTACGAACTAATGCGGCGGTAAGCATCATCACTGAATATGGTTTAAGCCACAATCTCTATACTGACAACAAACACGTTAGTGATAAACAATACAAACACTGATAGAGCTGTGACAAAGACATCTTTCGTGATGTCCGATATGCCAGATATCTCAATTCGACTAGTACCCATGATAAGGACCACCAGACCACACACAATCGCCTTGGTCGGATATTTTATTTGCTCTCTGCAATCGGGGTGGTCCTTCTCGAAGCTGGTTCTTCCAGAAATTTTCATCTGTCCCATCCAGTATTTCTACGTAATTCATCATAGAAACAACACCTTAAAATAAAAATAACAGTGTTAAGATTATAAATGACTGGAACATTCAAATCCATAACCTTTTTGATATCACTCTTGAACCCAACATGAAGAATCATACTAGAGTGTAGTAATTTTTAACTAACATATTTTTTTTCCAGTATGCATATGTATTTTTACTAAATTTTATGTTTGCTCATATAAAACGGTAGTCGGGGGAAAGAAAATTTAATTGGGAGATTAGATAACCCTTTCCCAATCCTCGATATCCAATCCTTTGTAAGCCTTTCCCCAGGCCAATTTATCCTTCCTCATAGCCTTGCACCTTAGTTTGGCCCCAGTCATGGTATCCCATCTCATTTATCTTTTTTCCGACTGTATACTCGCTGTCATAGGTTTTATTTATTGGCCTGTGCATATGTGTTAATTCATATTTATCTTAATTGGGTTCACAAGTTTTCCAGTTTATCAAGTTTTTCTTCTCACTTTTGCAACAGCAGTTTTGGAAACCTCACTTTCTTGGCTATTTCTGTTGACTTAGAGGTTGTTTTGTAAGATAACCTTCAAATCACATAAAAATCTGCTGACTTCAGGTCCTTTATTCCCTCCACCCATGTTTTAGTTAGCAGTCTTGATTCAATTTGCATAGTAGAGGGCGTAGGTTTAGTCAGTGTGGTAGTGCATGCATTTGGCAACGTATTATAAAATGTAAAACTGGAAACCATAAATCCAGGAAAAAGTGTTAAGGGTCACATATCAATATGTGACACCTTTTTAATTCTAGCTAATTTATAAAATTCTATAGTCCTCAGAATAATCGATCGAAAGCGAATATACAGGTGTGATCCTTTTCAAGGTATATTTGTGTCAGAACCCAAAGGAGTAAAAAAAAACTGGTCTCAAAAATTATATATATATATATAGATATAATATATATATATTATATACCATACCTATGTAGTGTGTGTGTGTGTTTATTATGTTAATATTTATACACATTCATCATATATGTTATATATATATATATATTTTATATATACTTATATATATATATATATATACATATAGATATACAGACACATATGTGTGTGTGTATATATATATATTAGAACCCATATAAATGTAATATACTATGTATTACATATGTCTTTTCAAATGTTTTATATGTACCCATCTATCTGTCTATATACGTATACATATATATACATAGAGATTAGATAGGAACAATGTAAAGTAATAAAACATGTATAGTATACTAATTATATTATTTTCATATTATCTATCCATCACTCTCTCTAATCCTTTATATACATATATTACAAACATACATTACATACAGACATCCACAAAACAGATAAATAGACACACATATATATACATACATGTACATATATCATATATGTATATATATACATATATGTGTGTTTTCTGTACCTATGTTGTCTATTTACTTTATCCTCTAGGTCTTAATATATATACTTGGATGTATAAGTATATATGCACCGAAAGGTCATATATATATATCATATATATATTATATATATATATATATATATATATATATATATATACATATGCATGTCTGTGTGTTAATATCATATATATGAATAATATAAATTAATATATATACATGTGTATATATCACATCTAATGTGTATATTTCTTATATAATGTACATAGATTAATTGTATATGTCTAATGTCTTACACACACCCATACACACAACCATTACACACGCACGCACACACACATCTATATCTATACAGTACTTATTGATAATTTTTGAGACCAGTTTTTTTTTACCTCCCTTTTGGGTTCTGCACCATATCTACATGAAAGGATCACCCTGTAATTTGCCTTTCCGATCCGATTATTCTGAAAGGACTTATAGAATTTTACTCAATTAATCTGAATAAAAAGGTGTCCACATATGATATGTGACCCTTACAATGTTTCCTTGGATTTCTGGTTTCCAGTTTTTACATTTTATAATACGTGCAAATGCATGCACTACCACCTGACTAAACCTAGCCCTTCTAATATCAAATTGAATCAAGACTGCTAACTGAACACATGGGTGGAGTAAAGGGACCTGATTCCAGCAGATTTTTATGTTATTTGAAGGTTATCTACAAAAATACCCTTCTAAGTCAACAGAATAGCCAAGAAAGTGAGTGGTTTTTCCAAAACTGCTTGTTGCAAAAGTGAGAAGAAAACTTTATAAACTTGGAAACTTTGAACCCAATTGAAGATAAATATGATTAACATATCGTCACCAGGCCAATAAATAAACCTATGACTCGAGTATACAGTCGAAAAGATAAATGAGATGGATCCATGCCTGCGGGCCAACTAAGGTGCCAAGGCTATTGACAAGGAATCATTGGCCTGGGAAAGGTTTAAAAGGATTGGATACCCGGGGTTTGGAAAGGGAATCTCAATTAAATTTTATTTTCTGACACCGTTTTATATGGTCAAACAAAATTTTAGTAAAATACATATGCCCTAAAAAAAATATGTTAGTTCAAATACTACATCTAGTATGATCTTATTTTTTGGTTTAAAAGAGTGATATCAAAAAGGTTTTTATTTAATTTTCCCATCTTTTTCAAACTTACATGTTTTTTATTTTCAGGTTTTTTCTCTGATAAAATTAGGGTAAAAATAGATGGACAGTAAAATTTCTTGGAAAAACCAGCTTCAAAAGGGCCCCACCCCGATTGCAGAAGCCAAATAAAAAATATCCGCCCCAAAGGCGAGGTGTGGTCGTGATCTTTTCAGGGTATGAGATTTGGATACGGAAATATCGTGACACACTGAAAGTGTCTTTTGTCACAGCTCTATCAGTGTGTTGTATTGTTTATCACAACTGTTTTTTGCTTTATAGAGATGTGCTTAACCTCTATTTCGTTGATGATGTTTTTACCGCCGCATTAGTTGGGGTTAAAGGCTGTGTGGTTTCAGAGTAGCCAAACTGTATATATAATTGTGATTATCTTTTTATGACAGTGGAAGACAAGACTACAGAGGACTTAATTTTAAAGTTTTAATTATAAATTTCCCTTTTTCCAGTGTCTTTTTTATTCATGCCCTTTAGAATACTTAGAAGATGAGGCCCCTTACACGTTTTTTTGACCATATAATTTGCAAATAAATAAATTTTTTGTCAGTTAAACAAAAAAAAAGATAAAAATTTTTTACAAAGTAAAATAAGGGGTTTTTTTGTATGGAAAGAAATAAAAGTAAAACCAAAAATTGTAACTACGAATTTTTTCAGGGGAACTATGTATACCTCAACGGGGAAACACTTGATAAAATACAAGTGACTGCTTTTTTCAAGCTTTGATGGACTCCCCCCAAAACAGCCGAAAGTGTTTTAATATTGGTTTTATGGGGTTAGATTTTTGAGTGCCTGAAAGTCCTTTTAAAAAATATAGAATGTTTAAGAAAAGACATAAAAGACGGGGTTAAACCCCAAAGTAAATGTACTAACATATTTGGGCTAATGAACGATTGATGAAGAATGGAGAAAAAAACCCAGAAATCAAAAAAAAAGGCCTCCCCGGTCCCTTAGAGGCATACCGAGACGCGTTGCTACAGTGTTTTAAGGGGAGGGTGGCTATTTTTTTTGATGTTTTTTAGCAGTTTACCAGTTTAAATAGGAAAATGTAAGTTGCTTTCATTTGGGATACATTTCTACCAAAAAATGGTTGTGACCGATGGGGGCCTTGATAAAAAGTCAGTATATTATCACACATATACGCAATATAATATTTATATATATAATAATATTATTTTTTTTTTTTTTTTTTTTTTTTTTTTTTTTTTTTTTTTTTTTTTTTTTTTTTTGGTGTGGTGTTTGTGCGTGGAGTCGGTGAGTGAGGTGTGTGGTGGTGTTTGTCGTGGATCGGTGAGTGAGTGTTGTGTGTGTTGTGTTGTATGTGTGTGTGCGTGAGATGGGAGGTAGTGTGTGTGTATGTATGTTTTATATTGTATATACAAAATTAATCCTGCATATCATATAGACAATATATGCAGGGATATTTATATCCATATATCATATTTATAACTGTTATATGGTATATATATTATATATATATATATATATATATATAATATGTGTGTATATTAATTTTTTTTTTTACATGTTTCAGCGCTTTAGATTTTTTGTTGTGGTGTTTTTGAGTGTATTATATATAATATAAAAAATAGCATGTACACCATAAAAAAAAAGGGGAAATTTTTTTTTTTATTTTTGAATTATAACAATATAAATTTAATTAGTATTTGCTTTTCTGATAACTCAGAGCATACTGTCTTTGGCTAAATTTGATGTGATTAACTCCGCCCTTTATTGATGGGTCAGTCTTTGAAATATCTTATCGTAAAGTTTTTTTTTTTAGTGTATTTTCAATAACAATAGTAAAAAAAAACGAAAAACGAATATATATATTTTTAATTTTTAAATATATATATTGTATTTCAAAAGGAAAAAGGTGGGGTTTTAACTTGGAAGTACCAGCGGGGATTTTTTCAAGACGGAGTAGGTACCTGTTCAGATACCTTGCTTGGCGATCCCTTTCCTTTGCGTTTCCCCCCCCTGGGAATCGGACGCCGTCAACCCGATAAATTTCCTTTCCGATCTGGGTCCGCACTGGGAATTTTTTTTGATCTAATTTTTTACTGTGATGCTGTGGGGGGATCATTTTGGAGGATGTAAAAATGCCAATCGTTTTTAGCCAGAGATGGAATACCTACTTATAAAGGGTATTAAATTTGAATGGGAATAAATATGCTGCACTTTTTTTATTTGGAATACATTTTTTCCCTTTCGGGTATCATTCTAAAGAACATAAACTCAATAGCCAGGGATCCCATTTCACAAACTCAATGCTTTTGAAGACATTCATGAAAAAGTCAGTTTTGGCCAGGACAGTTCCTTTTTTAGTCCTTTTCGGCTAGTTCATAGCCAGTTCATGCGCAGGGTGCTGAGGGATTCTTGACCCGAGAAATGTGCTCTGAAAGGCAGAAAGGAAAGCTCGGGTGGAAAAAAAAACTTGCTTTGAAAACAAATGGAACACAATTTTTAACAAAAGTGTGACTAAGAAATACATTCCTAATACTCACTCGGGTTGTCTGGGCAGCTCGGGCAGCTCGGAAAGGGCTTCTTTTAAAAACTCCCCTTTGCTTCTGAATTTTGGGCTTTAATCTTTTCCCCAGCTTTTCCATGCCCTTAGGTATTTTGACCCTCCTCGCCATCCGAAGTAAAAGACAACAGAGCATCCCAAAAAAGAACACAGCATGATGCAGCGAAGTTAGTTTAAGTATATACTGAAACTAAATGCGAATATTTCGCACTTAACTCGTGAGTAAAAAGAAGCACGTACCAGGATCCATGATTTTAAGGCGCATACGACACTTTTACCGGTTTTCGGCCTGATAGCTTTGAGTTCTTTCGCGGAAGCACAGCACATGTTTCGGTGGGGAATCAGTCAGAAGCCAAGACAGGGGTGAAGGACCAAGGCCAAAGAAAGGCGATAGTAACTAGCCCGCAAAAAAAATCTTTTCAATGATCAATGCATTAATTTGTTGAGAAATATGAAGAAATTGCGAAAACTATCCTCCATTTTTGTTCCGACTGAGGGGAAAAAAAAAAAACGAAAAAAGACTTACCAGAGGGGCGTGGCCCCATTTCGAGGAAATTCCTTCATTTTTTTCTTTATGCTACTCTTTTCTTTTTCGGATGGCATCAGAATTCCATGCATTTTTGTTTAGCTGCAAAAAAGTATGGAAAATATTAATCACGAAAAGGAAAGCTAAAGGCTTTCGCAAGTGTTATTTCTGCTTCGAATTTTTTGCTCATCGGTTTACCCGTGACTGACGCCCCTTCAGAAGAACGTTTGGGGGATTTCGTTAGTTTGTTGTGATCCATTCCGCTCGCGACACAGCGAGTCCCGCCCACAACACCGTCAGCGTCTTTTCATGAGAATCGGGGTTTAAGATTTCGTGACGTAACCTTCCTAGCGCGGTGAATGTTTTGCTAATCAGATCAAAGACCTTTCTTTTAAAGCGTCCTGCACAAAGCATACATCGATACAAAAAATGCACGAATTCAAGTCCAGTCCCGAAAAGGGGCCCAGAAATACTCAGGTTCCCCCTGTGTCGTGATACGACTCTTCGGGCGAAAGCAAAAGATTTTTGGGGTGCACTTGGATGTGCTTGCTAGCTTATATATGCGCGCTCTTGCAGGCGGGGAAAGTCCCTAAGTCATCAACTGTGTCCCCCATCCTCTTGTGGCCACATGATACGTTTTCAAGAATGTTTTAATGATCCAATTTAGTCTTGGGAATAAAAAATTCCATACAATTTTGGAAAAAAAACTAATTTTTCTTCTAAATTTCCTTTTAGACCCCTAACTGATGTGGTCAGAAAAAAGAGAATTAAACCCAAAGCTAATACGTGATGTATATGAATCAGCTTGTTTAAGTGTCTAAAAATTGAAATCAAGGTTTTCATGATCGGGGGGGTCAACCGCAGACCCTGAGGTAAAAGGAGCTAGTCCCCCCAGTTTTCATAAGGTCGCCAACCTGTTCACCACACTTTAAACACGGGGAAAAAAACTTCCAGTCAGAACCATACTTAGCCCAGGGGCATTTCAGTGACTCATTAGCACACTACTAAAGAGATCTTTTACCTTTTCTTTTGTTTTCTCTCAAAAAGAGCACTGCAAATGAAATATTTGGGACATATACATGTATAAATATTTTTCATTTTTTAAATATATATGTGTGTGTGGTGTGTGTAGACATACCCCTATATACTGTTACATCCTTTATAGAAAATAGAATATATTTAGAAAAAAAAATATTTATTATGTAATTTCCAATATATATTTAAAAATCAATTTTTAATGCTAAAATCATTTTGGCCTTTAAGAATTTTGTGCAATTTCTCCCAAAACGACAGCACGTCTTTGGGTTTTACTACAAGAAATGATGACCCCCCGTGGCAAGGCGCGTTCGGGGGTTTGGGAAAAAAATAAACACCCCCAGTGTTTTTCCCTTATAAGATTTGGGGACGTGGTATTTAAACTCAAATCATTGAGGGTTCCAGTTGCCAGGTCACTGGAAGAAAAAATAGTTTGGTAGAATTTAAATTGTCCATTTTAAAATTAAAATATTTAAAAAAAAAAAAAACTAAAATCTTATCCAAATTCGGGCACTCGACACACCCCCCCAATCCCCCCGCCCCGTCCTCCCCCCTACACCCTCCCTTTAGATTGCTTAGATCCCCCACTGCTTTCCGTAAATCACCCTTTCTCGATTTCAACCACTTTTTTGGGACATCCGGGATATGAAAAAATCCTAATATTTTTTTCATTAAATTTCACGCCATCTTATTCCACAAACAAAATTAAAAAAGACAGTATTTTTGTATTTGTACACAATGAAACAAAAATTTTAATGGAAAAAAGCCCCCCTTTGGGAAATTCCCCATTCATATTGCAAATCATGCAACGTCAGCCCCTACATGGACAAGGGCCAAGGGCGTCCGGGTGACGAGGGAAACCCACAGGATATTTCTGATAAAAAAAAAATTTGTGATCGAACCAGCTTTGCTATCGAGATAAGAAAAAAAAAAAATTTTTTAAAAATTTCGAAAACAAAGAAAAGAAAAAGGATTCGCCATGAATAAAATCAAAAAAAGCACTTTGTCTGTTATATATATTTATATGCCCCAAAATAAACATAAAAACGCCATGCAAAGCCCAATAAATGACATTTTGCTTTTGACTTAAAGAAAAAGAAAAGGGTTTTAGTTTTACACCTGCCAATGAAAGAGATAAATAAGAATCATGTGACAAAAGCCTAAATTAATTTTTTACCTAAAACAAATGTTACACATAAGACGTGCGGATGTAAAATAAAATATAATATATATATATTATATATATATTATAAAATAAAATTATTATCTATATATTTTATATAAATAATGTATGTATGTGTATATATTATATATATATATAATTATATATACATTATATATATGTATGTATGTAGATATATAATATATTTAATTTATATTATATAATATATATTAATATGCACATGGGTACTTTTGAAAAAAAAATATTTTAAAAATATAACATATGATTATGTTATGATATAGTATATATATGTATATAATATATATATATGTGGGGTGTGTGTGTGTGTGGGGTTGGTTGGGTGGTGTGTGTGTGTTGTGTGTGTTGAATTACATATAAAAAAAAATATATTTATAATATATATATATATATAATATATCATCTACATACATATGTACGTGTGTGTGTGTGTTATGTATTTAAAATTTATACAACATTCACTATATTTTTTATTATATTATATATAATAAAAATAAAATATATAAAATTAATATTTACAGACACATATTGGGTGTTATATTAATATGTAGAAAATTTTGTAAAATTACATTGATATCATTGTCTTCACAGTTTTTATATGACCCATCTATCTGTTATTAGTAACATATATATACAGAGGGATAGAAGAAAAATGTAATATACATTTATATTATTAATATATATTTTCTTAATCTACCCATCTACTCTCTAACCCTTTTTTATTACAAATTGTACAAAAAACATAATACATCATCCCAAACAATAAATAGACCACATTTTTAACATAAGTACATATCATATATGTATATATATACATATATGGTTTTTCTGTCCCTATGTTGTCTATTTATTTTATCCATTAGGTCTTAATATATATATTTGGATGTAAAGTATATATGCACGAAAAAGGTGCTATATATTATATATATATATATATATATATATATATATATATATATATATATATATACTTTGCATGTTGTGGGTATATTATACATATATATAAATATATAATTAATATAATACATGTGTTATATACCACATCATGTGTATATTTCTTATATATGTACATAGATATTGTATATTTTAAGTATTACACACCACATACAACACACACACACGCACGCACACACAACATCTTATCATAACAGTTTTATATAATTTTTGGACCATTTTTTTTTTTACCCCCCTTTGGGTTTCCGCAAAATATATACTATAAAAAGGACACCCCCTGTTATTGCTTTCGATCGATTTTTCTGAGGACTATGAATTTTACTAAATTGCTAAAAAAAAAAGGGTCCCACATATGATATGTCCCTTAACACTTTTCCCTGGATTTCTGGTTTCCAGTTTTACATTTTATAATACTGCAAAGCATGCACTCCACACGACTAAACCTAGCCCTTCTACTATGAAAAATTTAATCAAGACTGCCAACTGAAAAAACATGGGTGGAGGAAAGGGCCTGAGTAGGCAGATTTTTTTGTTATTGAAAGGTTTTCTACAAAAAAACCCCTAAGTCAACAAGAAATAGCCAAGAAAGTGAGTGTTTCCCAAAATGCTGTTGCAAAAGTGAGAAGAAAACTTTATAACTTTGGGAAAAAATTTGAACCCAAATTGAAGATAAATAGGGGTTTAAACAAGATCCAACAGGGCCAATAAATAAACCTATGACATCCAGTATACAGCGGGAAAAAGATAAAGGATGGGAACAGCCCGCGGGCCAACAAAAGGGGCCAAGGGTATGAGGAAGGAATAATTGGCCTGGGGAAAGGCTCACAAGGATTGGAATCCCAGGGGTTGGGGGGAAAAGGGTTAATCTCAATTAAATCTTTTTTTGCTACCCTTTTATGTGAGTCAAACATAATTAGTAAAATACATATCATACTGGAAAAAAAAAAGTTAGTTACAAAAAAATACATCTAGTAGATTTCATGTTTTGGTTCAAAAGTGATATCAAAAAGGTTTTTTATTTTAATGTTTTCCCTCATTTTTATAACTTACACTGTTATTTTTTTTTTAGGTTTGTTTCTCTGATGAAACTACGGTAGAAATACTGATGGGCAGATGAAAAATTTCTTGGAAAACCCGCTTTGAAAGGACCCCCCGATTGCCAGAGCACAAAAAAATATCCCACCAAGGGGGAGGGGGTGGTCTGATCTTTTTCTTGGGGATGTAGATTTTAGATACTGGATATCGTGACATCATGAAAAATGTCTTTTGTCACAGCTCTATAAGTGGTTGTATTTTTTATCACTAACGTGTTTGTTGTCTTATAGAGATGTGGCTTAAAACCCCTATTTCATTGATGATGTTTTACCCCCGCATTTTGTTCGTTAAGGCTGTGCTGGTTTCAGAGTAGCCAAAATGTTATATAAATTGTGATTAGTCTGTTTGACAGTGGAAGAAAGACTACAGAGGACTTAATATTAAGTTTTAATTATCAATCCCGTTCCCGTGTCTTTTATTCATGTTCCAGAATACTTTGAAGACTAGGTTACACATTTTTGACCATATAATTATGCAAATAAATAAGTATTGTCAGTTAAAAACAAAAAAAATATTTTTACAAGGATTTATTGTATGAGAAAAAAATAAAAATAAAACCCGAAATTAGTAACTACGCCCAAATTTTAGGGGGGGAAATATGATTTTTCCTACAATTCAGGGAAAAACTGATATAACTACAAATGACGCATTTTCAAGCAGATGGAACTCCCTGCCCCAAAAAGCCGAAAGTGTTTTTAAACCCATTGGGAAATTTATGGGGTTAGAGTGTTTGAGGTCCCGTAAAGTCCGTTTAAACATATAGAATGTTTTTTAGAAAAACAAAAAACGAGGTAAACCAAAATGAATGTACTAACATAGTTGGGGTAATTGAACGATTGATGAAGGAATGGAGTAAAAAAAACCCCGAAATAAAGAAAAGGCCTGCCCCGGGCCATTAGGCATACCAGACGCGTTGTACAGTGATTAAAGGCCCGAGGGTGGCTATTTTTTTTCTGATTCTTTAGCAGTTAAGCAGTTTAAAATAGGGAAAAGATAAATTTCTTTTTATTTTGGGATACATATTTACCCAAAAAAGGTTTTTTGACCGATGGGGGCCTTGATAATACGTCAGTAGGTATATGACCAAAATACCAATAATATATATATATATATATATAATATATATTATATATATATTGTGGTGTTGGTGTGTGTGGGGGGTGGTGGTGGTGTGTGTTTGTACGTGTGAGCGGGGATGTGTGTGTGGTGTGTTGTGGGGTGTATGTATGTTGGCGTGAGAGTGAGTGAGTGAGTGAGGTGTTGTGTGTATGGTATATACATAATATATGTACAGCAATACATATAGACATATATATGCATGGATATGTATTACCATATAACATATTTTTTCACATGTAATTTGATTATATTTTTTTTTTTTTTTTTTTTTTTTTAATATCTTTCAGTCGCTTTAGATTTTTTTGTTGTGTGTGTGTTTTGTGAGTGTATGTATATATATATATAGTATTACACAATAAACAAAAAAGGGGAATTTTTTTTTTTATTCTTGTAATTATAACAAAATCAATTAATTTTATTTTGCATGTCCATAACTCAGAGATTGTATTGGCTAAATTTAATGTGATTAACCGCCCTTTATTTGACTGGTCAGTCTTTGAAATATTTTATCGTAAGTTTTTTTTTTAGTTATTTCTAATAAAAATATAAAAATAAACGAAAACGAAATATATATATATATTATATATATATATTTTATTTCTAAAGGGAACAAAAGGTGGGCTTAACTTGGAAGTTTCCCGCTGGGATTTTTCAAGACGGAGTAGAGCTCCCGTTTCAGACTACCCTTGCTTCGGACGATGCCTTCCTTTTCGCTTTCCCCCCGGGGAAACGGCGTGTTTAACCCCAGGAAGCCTTCGATCTGGGTCCGCAGCTGGGAATTATTTGCATCTAAATTTTAGTGTGATGCTGGTCGGGATCATTCTTTGGGGGATGTCAAAACTGCCAATCGTTTTAGCCAGATATGGAATACCACTTATGAAGGTATCAAATCATGAAAGGGGGAATATGTATATGTGCACCTTTTAAATTTTGGGAAACATGTGTTGCCTTATCAGGGTATATTTTAAAAAAACATCAAAACCAAAAGCCGGGGGGTCCCATTTTTACAAACCAAGCTTTTTTAAGACATTCAGAATAAGGTCAGTTTTGGCCAGGGCAGTTCCTGTTAGTGCCCCTCGGCTATGTTCATAGCCATGTTCTGGGGCGCGGGTGCATGAGGGGGCTTCTTTACCCCATGAAAAATAGCATCTGAAAAGCAGAGCTCGGATGAGAAAAAGAACTTGCATTGAAAACAAAAGGAACAAATATTTTAAAAAAATTTTCGACTCAAAAAATACTTCCTAATACTCACGTCAGGTTGTCTGGGCGTAGGGGCTGGAAAGGCTTCTGTTAAGAAAAATCTCTTGCTTCTGAATTTTGTGTTGCTTAATCTTTGTCCCCAGCATTTCCCTGACCTTGTACGTTGAGCTCCTCGCCCTCCTGAAGGGGAAAAAACAACAGAGCATTCCCCTAAAAGAAACAGCATGATGAAGTTATTTATTTAAGTATATACTAAAATGAATGCGATATTTCGCACTTAATCTTGAGTAAAGAACACTACCCGGGCTCCATGATCTTGTAAGGCGCATATCGACATTTTATCCGGCTTTCGGGCCCCTGATAGCTTTGAGTTCTTCGCGGGGGAAACACAAAACGTGCTTCAGGCGGGAATCATTCAGAAGCAAGACAGGTTGAAGCTGACAAGGCCAAGAAAAGGGGATCAGTAAATAGTCCCCCAGGGAAAAAACTCATTCAATGATCAATGACATTAATGGCTGCTTGAGAAATATAGAAGAAATTGCTGTTTAACATATCCCCCATTTTTGTTCCGACTAGAGGGGAAAAAAAAAAGAATAAAGACTTACTCAGATGGGCGTGGCCCTCATTTTTTCCCAGGGGATTCCTTCATTTTTCTTTCATGTATCTTTCTCTTCGGGTGGGATAGAATCTCCATGCATATTTGTTTAGCTGCAAAAAAAGTCATGGAAAAATAAATTATCCGAAGGAAAAGTAAAGGAATTCGAAGTGATTATTTCGCTTCGAAAATTTGCTCATCGTGTTAGTGATAACTGACGCACCTTCATAAAAAGCGTTTTGGATTTCGTTGGTTTTTTGTGATTCATTCCCCTCGCGACTACAGCGAGTGCCGCCAGCAACACCTCGCGTCTTCATGATGGAAATCGGGGTTATGTTTCGTGACTGTAACCCCCCTAGCGCGAGTGAATGTGTTGCTAATCCGATCAAAGACCCTTTTTATTAAATCCCCCAAAGCATACACGATACTAAAATGCAGAATTCAAATCCCTCCCCCATAAATGACCAGACATACTCATGGGTTACCTTGTGTGATAGACTCTTTTTTGGCGCAAGCAAAAAGAGGTGTGAGGTCATTGGATGTGCTTCTACTTTATATGCGCGCTCTTGCAGGCGAGGAAGTGCCTAACGTCATAACTGATTTTACCATCCCCTTTTGGCCACATGATTCCCTTTTTTAAGGCACCAGAAGTTTTTTAATGATCCAATTTAGTCTTTGGGAAAAACAATTCCATACAATTTTTGGCCAAAAAAAATATAAAATTTTTTTAACTTTCCTTTAGATCCTAATGATGTGGTCAGAGAAAAAAAGAATTAACACGCAATCGTCGATGTGATATGAATCAGCTTTGCTTTAAGTGTCTAAAACTTTAAAACAAGGTTTTCATGATCTGGGGGTCACTAGGCCGCAGTGCCTGAGGGACAGGAGCTAGTCCCCCCATTTATAAAGGGCGCCCAAACCCGTTCCCCACACTTTAAACACGGGGAAAAACTTCCCGTCAGAACCTACTTAGCCACACGGGGCATTTCAGGACTCATTAGCACATACTCAAGAAATCATTACCATTTATTTTCCCTTTTTCTCAAAAAAAAGGGACTGCAAATGAAATATAGGGCAATACATGCATATAAATATATATCTATTTAAATAATATGTGTGTGTGTGGGTTATGTACATATACTATATACGTATACTACGTTAAGACAAATATGTAATATATATAGAGAGAGAAATTTATAATTTAAATTTTCCCAAAAAATTTTTATAACTATATATATGCATCAATCTGTTGCCGTAAGTAATTGTCAACTTTCTCCCTAAACGACAGCCGTCTTTGGGTTTTTACAAGATTAAGAGACCTCGTGGCTAAGGTCGCGTTCAGTGCTTTGGAACAAATCAACAAACCAGTGTATTTCCTTTAAAGTTTTGGACGTGTATTTTTAAAACCCAAACGTGACGTGTCCCTCTGCTCGGTCACTGGAAGAAAAAATAGCTTGGAGAAATTTAAATTGTCTTCAGTTTTTAGATTAAAAATATTTTAAAAAAAAAAAAAAAAATAAAAACTTTTCAAATTCGGGCAACGACATCCGCCCCCATTTCCCCCCCCCACACTCCTCCCCCCCTTTTCACCCCCCCTTAGATTGCTTAGACCGCCCCTGCTTTTTCCCCAATCATCCCGATTCCGACTTTAACCCCCTTTTTTGGGGGAAACCCGGGGTATGAAAAAATCCCGAATATGTTTTCATTTAAAATTTTGGCCCCCTGCTTATTACCAAAACGAAAATTTAAAAAGAAGTGTTTAGTATTTGCTACACAATAAAAAAAAATCTTAATGGAAAAAAAGCCACCCCTTTTGGGAATTCTGCCCTCATATTGCAAATCATGCAACGTAGCAACCCCCACGATGGGCAAGGCCAAGGGGTCCGGCCCGACGACGGAAAACCCCGGATATTTTGATAAAAAGAAACTTTTGTGATCGAACCCCAGCTTTTCTATCGGTAAAGAAAAAAAAAATTATTAAAAATTAAAAAAAAAAAGAAAAAAAAAAGGTATTCGTCCTGAATAAATCGAAAAGCCCGTTTGTACTTATAATATTTTTATATGCTCCAAAAAAAACAATAAAACCCATCCAAAGTCAATAATTGCATTTGCTTTGATTTAAAGACAATGTAAATGGTTTTAGTTTCTATCTACACCTGAAATGAAAAATAAAAGATCATTGACAAAAGCCTAATTAATTTTTTCTCCTACACAGAATGTTACACAACAGACGTGCGGTGTAAAATAAAAACATATCATATATATATATTATATATATATTATATATATATATTATTTTATTATATTTATTTTAACTTAGGTATGTATTTTATATCAATATATATTATATTATATTATACATATATTATGATGTAGTATATTATATATTATATATATAAAATTTAAAATATATTTTATAATATATTTGTTTTATTAATATTATATTTTATATATATTATATATACATATATATGCACTGGTCAATAAAAAATAAATATATAAAAAATATCTATGATTTGTATTTATTAAGGTTATATTTTATATTTTTTTATTATTTGTGTGGTGTGTGTGGTGTTGTGTGTGTTGTGTCTGTGGTGTTGGTGTTTTAAAATACATATAAAAAAAATTTATATATATATATCTAATATTTTATAAATTAATATACATACTCATATGTCTGTTGGTGTGTTTTATGTATTTTTATACCCACATTCCATTTTTTATATATTTTTAATAATTTATTATTATTTTATAATTAATATATTTTTCAGACCATATTGTGTGTGTAAAATTATTTTTAACTTTAAAAATGTAAAAAAACTATGTATATACAATTTTTTCACATGTTTTTTATTTTACCCTCTATCTGTCTAAATCGTATACATTATAACAGAGATGATACCAAATGTAATATCTGTATATGTTACTATAAAATTTTCATATACCCCCCCTCCTCTCAAATCCTTTTATACATATTGTACAAAAACAATCTACACCCCAAAAACATAAAAATAGCACCATAATATATATATCATGTACATATACATTATTATTTTAAAACATATATGTGTGTTTCTTCCCTTGTGTGTCTTTTTACTTTCCATCTGGGTCTTAATATATATTTGGGATGTAAAGTATATATGCAGAGAGGTGCTTTAAATATATATATAAATATATATATTTTTTATATATATTTTTATATATATATTTTGCTACGCCAGGGGTCTTTGTCTCTGTGCGGGGCTGTTTTTACATGAAGGGACCTGGGCAGCGTGTGGCGGCTGCGGGGAGCGGAGGGCGGGAAAAACCGGGAGAGAGGGAGTTGGGGCGCTGCCCTGTGAAGCCCTCGTTTTGCCCTTGGGCCTGTAAAACTTTTTTGCCCTTTTAAGCTGTACTTGCTGTTGCTGCGGTTTCCCCCCTGTTTGGGTCCTTGAAAGTGTACGGGAAAATACTTGTTAAAAAAGGAACGACTGTCATTTTGTTTTTATTTCGTGCCCTCCTCCCCCTTGGCTTTTTGCTCTCCGGGTTTTTCTGGGACTTGGGGTTTTGGGTCCCTTTTGAGCTGTTCGTGTTCACGACCCTGTAATAACACCCTCTGCCTACCTGCCTTGTTTGGGGCAGAGAACGAGGCACCGGCGTAAAAGGGTGTGGGGATGGGATTTTGTTTGATCATGAGAGGCGGCAGCCATGAGGGAAAAAGGTAGATTGAGGCAGGCAAGGGGGTGAAGCCGACCAGAGGACCGATCATTGCCCCCCCCCCCCCC
>NC_051389.1:31432039-31434539 GCF_015228065.2 Penaeus monodon
ATTTGGGGTTTCCTTTCCACGGAAGTGCCTTGGGTACCTTTTTAGGTAATCATTCTCTCTATTTATCCGGACTTGGAACCAGCACTTGACTTGGGCTGGCTTGGCCACCCAGGGGCTAGGTAGGAAATCAAGGTGAAGTTCCTTGCCCAAGGGAACAACACGGCGGTCGGTGACTCTAACCCTCGAATTCAGATTGCCGTCGTGAAAATTTTTGAGTCCGACGCTCTAACCATTCGGCCACCGCGGCCTTGACGATCATGGGCTTCCATGATTTTTTCTTGGCAATTTAGAGCGGTGGTTTGCCATTGCCTTCCGCCCGGGTGTTTTTATCGAGTCACCATCGCTATTTACCCGGAACTGACTTGAGCTGGCTTGGCCCCCCAGTGGCTAGGAAAGGCAATCGAGGTGAAGTTCCTTGCCCAAGGGAAACAACGCGCTGGCCGGTGACTCGAACCCTCGAACTCAGATTGCCGTCGTGACAGTCTTGAGTCCGCGCTCTAACCATTGGGCCCGCGGCCCCGCATATACATACATACATATTTTATATATATATATATATATATATATATATATATATATATATAATATAAAATATATATATATGTATATATATATATATATATAATATATATATATATATATATGTGTGTGTGTGTGTGTGTGTGTGTGGTGTGTGTGTGTGTGGGGTGTTGTGTGTGTATTATTTATATATATTTTAATATTTTATATATATATATATATATATATATATATATATATTATGTATATATATATAAATGTAATATATATATATATATATATATATATATATATATATATATATATATATATATATATAATATATCAAATCAGTTCTCGGGCGATGCGTGTGTGCATGGATGCACCCACGTACTCGCATGCGGCGCTTGGTGTGTGCACTTGCACTGATTTAAATAATTTTAGATACGATGAAATTCCTTGGACAAGGAACTGTACTTCGATTGCCTATTTAGCCACTGGGTAGTTAAATAGGCAATATCAATGTGGCCTTGCATTACTCCATTACTCCAAGTCAGTGCTGGTCCCAAGCCCGGATAAAATAGAGAAAATGATTACCTAAAAAAGGTAACACCGGCACTCTCCGTGGAAAGGAACTGGGGGACCCTACCACGTACTCACTCCAAGAGCATCACAACATGAAAACTACAATTAAGTATCATGCTGTGACCACGGCGGCTCAAACATGAACCTACCGTTAAAAAAAAAGAGAAAAAAAAAAAATATAGATAGATAGATAGATAGATAGATAGATAAATAAATATAGAAATAGATATAGATATGGATATATTATGTATATATATAAATATATTTGTTACATATATATGTATATATATATTATATATATATAATATGTAAATATATATATATATATATATATATATATATATATATATATATATATATAAAATATTAAGAGAGAGAGAGAGAGAGAGAGAGAGAGAGAGAAAGAGATACATATATATATAAATCAATGTATATTATGTATATATATATTTATATATGTATTATATATAATTATAATATATATATATATATATATATATATATATGTATATATAATTTACATATATATATATTTATATATATACATATATAATATATATATATATATAATAATATATTATATAAATTATATATAGTTATTTTATAATAATATAATATAATATAAAAATATATTTTATATATATTTTTAAAAATTTGTATTATGAAATACATAAACAATCTGTTATATATAATTATTTTTTTATTTAATAAATATATAATATAATATATAAAAAACAATATTATTATATTTTATATATATATATATTTTATGTGTATATATATCATTTATTAATATATATTATATATTTATATATATATATTATAATAATATATATATATTTATATAACTAATATATATATTTATATATATATATATATTTAATATATAAAATATATAAAAATATATATTATATATATTATTATTATTATATATAATTAAAATATATATTTATGTGTATATAATCATATATATATCTATTTTATATAAATACCAAATATATATATTATATAATAATATTAATATATATTATAATATATATATATATCAAATCAGTTCTCGGGCGATGCGTGTGTGCAGGATGCACCCACGTATCGCATGCGGCGTTTGTGTGTGCCTTGCACTGATTTTAAATAATTTTAGATACGAGAAATTCCTTGGACAAGGAAACTGTACTTGATTGCCTTTTTAGCCACTGGGAGTTAAATGGGGCAATATCAATTGGCCTTGCTTACTCCATTACTCCAGTCAGTGCGGGGCCCAAGCCCGGATAAAATGAAAAAATGATACCAAAAAAAGGTAACCCCGACTCTCCATGGAAAGGGAACTGGGGACCCTACCACGTACTCACTCCAAGAGCATCAAAATATGAAATACAATTAAGTTCTGCTGTGACCACGGCGGCTCAAACAGAAAACC
>NC_051389.1:31438355-31450070 GCF_015228065.2 Penaeus monodon
CTCCTGAAATTTTGCCACCCCTACTATATCTGAGAAATCTAAGGCCATGTCGGTCAATTGGGACAATTCACCCATTTCGGTGGTGAGCATTAAAATCACCTATAAAATAGAATTTACTATCATTCATTTCATGGAAATGCAAAATCGGTAAAAAAATCATAAATGCTACCTTCGCAATTGGGTTCTAAAGATTAAAATGTAGTATTTTTAAACGACTACACCTCCACAGCATTTATTCAGCAAACACCGCATTAAACCTCGTAAACTGCATTAATATAAACCTTGAATTAAACACAACCTTGGTCTGATCAAGATTCCTACAAGCAACAAGGGTTATTAAATTGGGTAAAAGCAACTCTGGGGTGTGTCTCATGTCTGAGGTTCATTACAACAAAATTGGCAAGTTTCATTAAAATTTCCCGTGAAGTCCACGAATATTACTAGAAAGTAAAGTAAACTCAACATTAACCGACAACAAACAACAATTCCACTTAAAAACAAGAAGACAAATTTGAGAAAGAACTCAGTTACCAAAACCCCAGAGATTCCTCGCACCCCTGACCACGGGAGGCCTGCTGGGGCCTTGGCTAAACCGACGTTCATCACTGTAATAAGATGTGGAGAAATAAGAAAGAAAATATGAGAGAGTAAGGAAAACAAGAAATTCAGGGCTGTGCTGTCCTACGAAAGGGAGGTGGCTGAACTCTGGAATGTTGGGCACACAGTTATGGCTACAATTCTGATGGTCCACCTCAAGGATGCCGTTGGTAGCGAAACTACTCATCGTCTTTCAGGACCTCCCGGTCCTAAAGTTTTTGTTGTAGCAGGGTAAAGAGAGCGATTTGACGCCTCCACAGCAAGCTCGACCTTGGCTCTTGCGCGTTACCCTGGTTGTATTGCGCACACCTTTCGTTGTTGCCGGGTCCCTAATTGCTTGCAATTAGCTTCGTGCCCTGTACTTACTCTTTACTATACGTATTTTTTCGGCATTAGGATAACCCGCTTCGCATCCTCTGGTGAACTGGCCCCTATCTTCTAGCTCGTGCTCGGACGTAGGCAGACCTTTACCTCTCACAAGGGAGGGTGTGTTTGGGGGGCCTTAGCGTGCCTGCCTTATGGTGCCTTGCGAGTTGCCACCCTTTGCTAGGGATTGGTATGGCAGACCTCATGACTGTCACTCTTAAAAAATCATAAAGGAAACGAATAGGCAGGTAGGAGCCCCTCCTTTTCGACGCCTTCTGCATTAGCATCTGCTAGACTGAACTTTGACCCTTCATATCACCCACGCTATGGCATGACCATGGCCCATTTCTAAATTGTCATTGCTGGAAGCCCATCTTTTGTGAGGGGGCTCTCAAAGTTTCTTCCCTATCACTGAGGTGGCAGTCAACACCTCTTTAAAGATCCCAGTGACTTAAAGGGTGACAGTAATCCCCCCAACAACTGAACCCTTCCCTTGCCCGAGGCTAAAAAAATTAAAAGATCGGGTTTTCACTCCCGTCCCCTCTCCCAAAACAAAGGAAAAAAATGACGGTCGAGGAAAAAAAGATCGCAGGACGATTCCCCCACGATCGGGGGCGAATCATCCCCCCATATTATCCGCCAAAAACAGAGTACCTCCTTGCTTTTCCCAACCCTTCCTGATCACAATCGTTAAGATTCGTGTGTCTGCCCCAAGGAAGCCCGGGAAAATTTCTGTCAGGGGTAGAGTTTAATACATCGGTCCCAACCCTCAGTATTGACCGAGTGCTTTATTCACATTTTCATGCCTTAACTGTTCCCGGGTACAACCAATAAACCCATGCCACACACAACAGATGCTCTCGTTGCGGGGGCAAAGGTCCTTCTTGCCAAAAACAAAGGGAACTAAATCTGCAACTGCGGGGGTCGCACTTGCTTTAGCGATCCTGCCCTAAAATAAAAAAAAAAAAATGAAAGCAAAAAGAAAAAATTAGGGAAAAAACAAACATATAATTTTTGCAACTTTCTTAAAACCCCCACAATAAAAGTAATAAAAATAATAAAAACAATAACGATTTTTAATAATTATTTTTCATTATTTTAATTAAAATTTGTTATTACTGTAATTATTACTGTTATAAAACCCCCCAATCCCTTGCCCGTTTTTGTCGTGGGGGCTTAGGAGGGGGGGGAGATGGGGCCCAATGATGGGGAACTCCCCAACTTTGGACTCAGCCCTCAAATCAACTAATTTTTCATTTTTTTGCTCTTTTTTTTTTTTTCCTTCCCATTTTTTTTTCTGTCCCTTCCCCCTAACCCTTTTCATCCACCTCCTAAGGTGTGGAAACCGTGCTGAAAGGAGAAAGGCTGACTTTTGGCCATCCCGAAAGGCCTGGGGGGGCCCTGGGCACGGTATTCCCTTTTATTTGTTCCTAGCCCTTACCCCTCAAGGGGCCCTGAGGGGTGGACTATTTTATCCCCAACATAACCCCGGCTTACCGGGGCCAGTAAAAAAAAACTTCCCCACTATTGGGGCTGAGGCTTGCCCCCTTTAAAAATAGCCCCCAACGATTAAACCCCCGATTCCTGACCCCAGGCTCTCCTTTGAAAACGGCCCCCGAACACTGCAAAACTACCCCCTCTCAATCCCTACTATCAGTAGCCAACAATCACCCTTAAAGGACTTTCCCACTCTCCACTGCTAAACTTCAACACCTCTACCCCCAAAACCTCCAAACATAAACCCACCCTCCCCCCTTTTAATACTTAACCCCTTTTTGCCCACCTCCCCATACACAACCCTCCCTCAAACTACTCATCTTCGCCGCCCCCCCCCCTTTCGACCACCCCTATCTCTACACAATTTTGAATACCCTCTTCACGCACCCAATGGGACCGTTTTTCGTGTCCCCCCAAAAGCTCCCTACTCGAAAACCCCCTTCTTAAAAATGTCTCCAAAAAAAAGTAGGTAAGTCTCTTTCCGTACCCGCCCCACCGCCCCCGTTTTTGTCAAAATAACCCCGAAAAACCAAGCTATACTTAAAAAAAAACTAACGACCTATATTTAAACCCCTCCAACCCTCAATACTTGCCCGGAAACAGTTTAAATCTCCCCCAAACTGCCCATCATGAAAAAGATTGGCAATTGTGGGAAATCTACTTGCCTGTCTCACAGACTATGGAAACATCAGTACAAGCTACCCCATTCCCCCCCCAGAGGTCTCGAAAAAAACCCACTAACTAACCAAAATTCCCTTCCGAAACATCCTTCCCCTTTAAACCCCTACATAGGGGGAATCTTCCCTGTTCGTCCATACCCCCCTTTTCCCCACGTCAGGGGGCCAAAAATTTGTTGCGTCTGGAAACCCCGCCAAATTGCTTCCCAGCCAGAGGGCCCATATTGCAAAACCGGGGCCTACCCGTCTAACTGTTTCTGCACAATACGCACATTCCCTGTGGCGGCCCCCATATGTTTTTTAAATAGGGGCTGTCCCCCCTACAAATTTGAGTCGAGGTAGCAACCTCAGATTCAAACTTGGACTCACACTACGTGAACCAAAAAGAAACCTCGCGGGGGTTTTCTCTTTTACCCCTTACTCCAGTAATACTGTTTCATTTTCTACCAAATTCTCCTACCCCCCCCCTACTCTAACCCCCCCTCTTCTACCTCCTACCTTCCCCAGTCAATCTCTTTTGCCATCCTAAATCCAACACTCCATCTCTACACAGAACCCCAATCCCCACTACAACCCCAACCCTTCCCCTCTCCCTCCTCGCACTCCCCGAAAACAGACAGAACAAAGTTCCACCCCCCTTTCCCCTACCACAAATCCCTCCCCTTCCCTTTTTGGCCCCCTTTTCTTGAACACCATCCCTCTTCCCCCCCTCACAAAACCCTTTTATCCCCCAAAACTCCCAACCAAACTCCCAGAAGAAACTTTTAAAAATTTTTCGGTTTATTAATAAAAACTGACACTCAACCTCCATCTTACAACTCCTGCTCCTTCCACCTCTAAGTAACTGCTGATATCCATCCTCCTCCTAACGTATCCCTACCCATCCTCCTAACCCCTCCCAACACAGCCCACCCCCCCCGCCCCCAAACCCCCGCCCCATTAACCCTCCCCCACCCCCTCTACCCCTTTCCCCCCCCTATACACACTTGAACCCCTTATGTCACAATACCCCCCTTCCTAGACCCTCCACCTCCTAAAAACCCCCTCCTATAAACCCCAAACTCCCCACCTCTCCCTTTAAACCCTCTCAGTCCTTACCCCACCCTTACTGTTCCCCCTAAAATTCTCCACCGTACCATCTATTCACTAAAGTATAACACCCTTATTGGAATTTCGCGGTTTCCGCTCCCACAGACCTGCCCTTCTCATACCCTTTTCCTCTTATAACCCTCTTTTATATGCCTTCAAGAGACCTTTCTTACACATCCCCAAACCTCCCAATTATCTTTTTCTCTTCCCCCATTCCCCTTTATTCTCCCCATACTTATCATCAGAAACACCTTATTCACCCTCCCTTTCAAACCAATGTCCCTTGCACGTTATTCGTATCTTCCTTCCGTTAGTCACAGTGATTTCAGTCTACTTCTCCCCTTCCCCCCCATTGATTTTTGTTGTTTTTAAAAATCTATTTCCCAACTTAAACCCCCTTTTCCTCATTTTGGTGACTTTAAACTACCGCCACCCTTTTTGGGGGTGATTCTATCACAACTCCCGAGATCGATCTCTAGAGGCTTCCTCTCCACAGCTACCTTACTATTTCTAATTCGATCCCCCACAAATTTGATACACGCACCAATTTTTTTTCATGTTTGACCTTTTTTTCTCCCTTCTCTTCTTTTGATTTCCAGGGTCATTTTTAGACCACTTTCCCTATAGTGACCATTTTCCCGTTTTCCTTTCTCCTACTTCTACGTCCACTTCCTAACTCCCCATGCGGTGTTTTGATAACCCGACGGGCTATTTCCTTCCTCTCTGCTATTCATACCCCCCCATCCCCCCTCCCCTCCTTTCAAAAATGAACAGTGTTTACAAATCATCTTAACCAAATCGGCACTTTTTGGCAAGAATACATGCCATGCCCCTGTAAACCCAGGTTTATTTATTGTATTCACACATAGATCTCTAAAATGTTTAGTCATCAAGGGGTCACTTATTAGTCCTACCTTTCTCCCTTTTACCCTTTTTTTGACTTTTAAAAGGATCTTTTGCATTTTTCTTTGTCTTAAATGTTAAAAGTTTTTTAATAATCTTTAATATCTAAATCAATAAATAATAAAAAATTGTATAAATTGTTTAAAAGGGAAAACGCATTTTCCCGCCAATTAAAGGAAATGGGAAATCAAGATAAATCAGTGGGCCCTACTGATGACTCCTTGGAGGCTGAGCACATGTGGACCCATCTGTATGAACAAATTCACAAAAACCTCAAGGGACAGACAAAAATCCGGGTGTTTTGGTTAGAGCTGCACATACACTTTCCCTCGAACCTCAAGCATATACCTCCAAAAGTGTTCCATGGTGGAATTCTGATTGCACAAAAGCATTTCGCTTAAAACTGCAGCCGGGAACAGTACCGCTACAAAGGGTACTCCAATCAACTATCAGCCCTTATCCCCTTTAAAAAAGAGCATCTGCCTATCTCCTCGTACACCCGGAAATAGAAAACAAATCTGGCGAAATTTATGTTTCACATTACATCCTCTACATCTTCTCAAATGTTTGGCGCCAAATTCAAAAAACTATCAGGGAAAACCCCCCCCCCATCCTCCCCTGTCCCCCCTATTCGAAATACCCTCATTTCTGATCCTCCCCAAAGTCGCTAATGAACGGGGGGTTTATTTCACCAGGTCATAGGGGTTCTCCCTTTCCCCCCTTTCCTTCTTTTAAAACCCACCAAGAACTTACCCCCATTCCTTCACCCCATCCTCTGATGAGTCCTATTCCCCCATTTTCTTCCTCTGAACTCATTCGCCCAAACAGCCCCGTCCGTAACCTCTAAGGCCCCCTGACGGTTTTCACTACCGTATGTCCCGCAACCCCCATCTTCCCCCTTATCCTTCCTTTTTTAAAAATTTACAACCACATATGGCTCGGGAAAATTTTCCTTCTAATTGTGAGAAGCCTTTTTCCTTCCTAAAACCAATAAATCGGGTCCCCTCCCTAAAGCTATTCCCCCTCGCCTACTACTGCTTGTAAAACTTTAAGCAATGGCGCCCTTCCGTTAATGTGGTACTTGAATCTAAAATCTTCTCTCCCCTTCCCAATTGGGTTTTCGCCATGCCGAAGCACGCTGACCCCCTTGCCTTTTGAACATATTTATATCTGCTTTGCACGCCATGAACCCGTATACTATATTTTTTGATCTAAAAAAGCATATGATCACTTGGCGGTACCTATTCTCCAACTTGCCTCTCTAGGCATACTGGAAACAGGGGTTCTTCAAAAAGTCCTTCCCCTCCACGCACTTTCCGGGTCAAAATTGCCTCTACCCATCTCTTTTTTTCCCCCACTCAAAGGTGTCCCACAAGGCAGTGTGCCCCATACCCCTTTATTCCCTTTTTGCTGTTATGATTTTGTTCAGTTTTAAACCCCCAGGGCCGTCCCTTTATATTGTTTTTGATTTAACCATCTATGCCTCTGGCCAAAACCTCCCAAATCTCTACCATTTCTTTAATCTGCAATCTCATCATTATCTTTCCCGGGCCACAACAGGCTTCCGCTTTTCACCTCTAATCTTTTTCCATCCTTTTTCCCGCTTTGGGTCCCCTACCCCCCCCTCTTTTTTTATGGCCCCCACTCCATGCCCTTCCCTGGCAAATTCCTAGGGTCATTTTTGACTCCAAAATGTCCTCGCAAGACCTATTCTCCCATTAAGAAAAACTCTCCGCCACCTTTTTGAATCTTAAAACTCTATCCCATATATCATTGGGCTCGATCCAAACCCCCTTCATCTTCATGTTACTTTTGGGCCCTCCCTCTTGTTATGGATGCCATAAAATACTCTCTCCCCACTTCTCTCCTTGCCCATTTGATTTAAAAACCCTCACTGTGGTCTTTTGGGTTAGCACTAGGCGCCTTTCGCTCCCGCCGTTGAGAGCCTGTACACTGATTAGGGAACCTCTCTATCTCGCGTTTTTTGCCCCTTTTCTCTCTCCGTGCATGTTCGATTCCCCAACTTTCCCCCCTAACTAACATCCACAACCCTACTTTTTTACCTCTTCATCTCCACGATTAACCTCTCCTTTTTCCCCTGCATGGATCCCTCCTCTCCCATTCCCCTTTCCCCCTCTCCAACCTCTCCCGTTCTCTGCCTTCCGTCCCCCCATGGCTTATCCTCCCCCCACTTTGCTCTTCTGTTTTCCCCACCCACCAAAAAACAAAAATTTCCCCCCCTACCGTCCTTCTCAAACATTTCCCTTTACCTGTCTCCCCTCTTTTCCCCAGTATTCACGATATACTGATGGCTCCAAATCCCCCCGGGGCTGGTTTTGCAGTAATCTTCCCACTCGTACTTTCAAAAACTCCCTCCTAATCCCGTGTCCTTACTAAGAAATGTATGCCTCCTTTTTGCTCTAAACACATTACCCCTCTCCTCTTTTTTTCAAATTTTTACTGACTCCCGTAACTCCCCTTTGGGGGTCTAATACCCCAACCCCCTTGTTTGAAAATCCAGAATGGTTGTTCTACCCGTCCACCGCCATAAAACAATCAAATTTTGCTGGGGGCCCAGCCATGTTGGGAAACCCCGGGGATGAAAAAGGGTACCTAGCCGCCACGCCGCTTGTCTACACATACCAACCACGCTTCTCCTATCCCCGCCACGGGTTATTACCCACACTTTAAGACCTTCTTGTATATCGATGGATCTTTTTGTCAAGCTCCGCCTAATAATTAATTCTGTAAAACTATCAATCTCCTCCTGGGCAGCTCCATTTCATCGGACAAAGTTGGGGACCCCTCTCCCCGCTTAACTTTGGGCCCCCCCGTCTAACACCTCCTATCTTATTCAATCGATCCACCCTTATTTCTTTATTAATGTTCCCCTTTCAATCCCCACTCCTATTGTCGTGCCCCCGTTTTGCAACCCGTACCTCTGCTTTCCCCCACCTATCCCTTCCCTTTACCGACCTCCCAAACCTTCGACTCCTTACAGAATCCCACACTTTCTGCTTCAAAACCTATTCTCTTTTTCCCCAAACGCATACATATCCTTCATCTAATCTAACTCCTTACCACCCCACCCCAACCCTTTCACTCACCATTCCCTTTTCCCAGCTTAGACAAATAACACTAACTCAAACCCCCCCTTCCCTAACTTAACTATAGTGCTACTGACCTTAATGACTAGCAATTTTCTTGCTTTTAACCTTTTAACCATTAAACCCTTCTGTTTGTAATTATTTTTTTCAATTTTAAATACCAGTAAAAAATAATAATAATAATGATAATATTACAATAAAAATATTGAAGCAAAATTATAACGATTATTATTATTATTTTTTATCTTATTATTTTATTTTTGTTTTTATTCAGTTATCTTTTCATGATTTTCATGATTACATGATTATATCTCTCACAATTATTGCAATTATTATCATTTTATTGAGTTTAAATATATTTCTAGCAAATATATTAAAAAACAAAAAAATAATATAATAACAAAAATAAAAAAATAATAAAAATTTAAAAATTATTTTTTATCTTTTAAATTTAATATCGTATTACTGTAATTATTCGTTATAATAAATTTTTTTTTGCAAATTATCTTCCTAAAAATAATAAAAATGATAATAATAACATTAATAAGTATGACGTATGACACTCCCCCATGCCCCCAAAAACCCCACACTCCTGGGCCCAGACTATCACATCCAAAGACCTGCATCTTCCTCCAGAAAAACTTTGCCTCCCCCTCCCCAATTCAAAAAACACCTTCACACCTAAAACAAACCCGAAAACAACCTTTCAATGTCTCTCACTGTTGCTAAATACAACGCCAAAGAAATTCGCAAACTTGTCCCCCCATCATTAACAGAAACGTCTTCCCCAGCATTGTTGTCTCGAGGAGATCTTTGAAAGACAAATTTTACCCCTGCGTACGCCACATCACAAAACCCACAACTGAGGGGACAAACACTAAATCGAGCCCCTTGCTCCACAAAACCCCTCGTTTTGCAACCAGCACCCAACGAAAACCCAAAGAACTGCACAAACACTTAACATACAAAAAACTGAAACGTTTCCCCTAAACAGCACCCAAAAAGGGATCCCCCAGTCCACACCCCGTCGTCATCGTATGGATAGACAAACGACGGGCGGGGGGGGGGAGGGGGCCAGGCCGTTTCGAACCGAGGAAAAGCTCCCTCTCCCCCGGGGGGAGCCTTGCCGTGCTCCCTTCTAGGGGGCGCTTGGGACAGCGCAGAAATATTGGGAATTGGTCCCCCGATTCCCAGGACTTCCCCCTCTTCCTGCTCGCAGACTCTCTCCCTGACTTCAGGAACTCTGATCGAGCTCGATCACAGAACCGCTCCCGGGGTCGGTGAACTACGCAAAGGGAAACCAGGGTTTAAATGGGGGCACCCTTAGTGGCATGCTAACGATATTTAAACAAAAGTAAGTCATTTTTTTTCGATCCGTAATATTTTTACGAGTTTCTAAAAAAGAAACCCCCAGTGGGCCTATTAAATTCTTTCCATCACATAGAATTCGGCACTATGGTTCCATCCAGGCAATCAGGGGCGGGCGCAATGGGTCCCCGTACCTAATAAATCCACCCTCACTGTGATTCCTCACCTCACTCACGTCCCTGACTTCTGCAGTCAAATTATTCACCCCCCCCAGGGACCCCTTATCCCTTTTCCGTGCCTATACAAAACCAAACCAATTTGTCTCTGCGACTTCAACAAATTATTGAAATTTTACAAAATTCCCTTTTTCTTTGCCGGGATATCAACGTACCCACACGACACTACACCAGCACTCCAAAGCACACGGTTTGGCAACTCCTTTCTATTTTTGAAAACCCAAAAAATCCACTCAAAAGGCCCCCTTCTTCACCTCTCACAAATGAGGAAAGGGCCACCCTGATCTCGTTTGGGGGGGAAAGGGCAGCACTTGCCTATCAACACACCTACAACCCGGTCCCCATCACCCAACTAACAAAAAAAGACGATCTTTTCGTATAAACAAACAACTGGGGGTCGTTTTAAAACTAAAATTAATTATCAAAAATTTAATTAATCCTGACGGGCTTTATTCCCAACAATAGATGGGGGATTGAATTCATCTTCGCCTCCATCGCCCAAATTCTGAGCACCATCCCCCAGTCTCAGATAAAAATCGCATATCATTTCAGCCTCTGAAAAGGGCAAAACGTCTCCCCGCCCTGTTTTTTAAGTCGTTTTACTCAAAAATTTTAAAAAGATTAAACCCCGTCCGATGGACTTATCTATAGTCTTGATAAAAAAAACCGACAAAAATTGAACAGACTTGTTTAAAAAGCAGAAAGCAACTTCTCTCCCTCATTCTATAAGCAAAAGTTTCAGATCCCGTGGATTTATTAAAATTTTTTTAAGTTTTCTACCCTCATCCCCTCATCCCCTTTCATTCACAGAATTCAAGAAAATTTTACCTGGGTCAGAGAAAGGGTAAAACTAACCCAGAACCAATTATCCCACTGGGCAGGCTGGACGACACCTGCGAATTTACAGCCCCTCTTTTGTGAGGGAATAAGGAAAATAAAAGGGTTTTCCCCGTAAAGGCTCCAGCTCCCCAGATCGGACGCGACGCTCTTATTCCCTTCCTGCAACCTTATGCAAGATTTGACTCACCTTTACAACGCCCCCTCTCGCACCGGTGTTTTCCCTCTCCCTTTTAAAACTGCTTTTAGTGCCCTCATTCCCAAACCACAAAAACTACTGGGGCCCCAAAAGTTATCGCCCTATTTGTTACTCGAGACACTAGCAATTTTTCGAAAAAAAACACAAAAACTCCACTAGGTGTTCTCGAAGACCATAAACCCTTTTCTCACACAAACAATTCGGCTTTCGTGCATCGCTCGATGCAGGCCACTCAACATCATCCACAAACTACATCAACAACAAAGACCGGCGACTAAAGACTGTTTTTTGTCACAAAGATTTGAGCGAGCCTTTGGCACGGTCGGGATGCTGGCCTCAAATACAACTTGCACAAAAATTTACTTCCCCCCTTTATCAAAAGTTCTCTACAATTTTTTTTATAGCCCTTAAAATTTAAAAAAATAAACAAGTTTCAGGACCCTTTCAAAGCAACATGCGCATACTCGCCACACTCTATACCTAACACAAACGACCTTCCAGAACCCCCACAAAACACCAATTTTAAACGTGCTTTTGGGGTTTTTGCTCTTGCCCACAAAAAGTTCAGTCTCTCTCAGTCCATTGCTAAGAAAAAAATATATTTTTTGTGTTCTTTAAAACCGGCGTTTTTTTCTTTCACGGGGCAAGATAAGCTACGCTGTAACGTTTTAACGTCATGACAATGTGTGGCATAAAAAACGTAGGGGGGGACTTTAAAAGGGCCATACGGTAACCTATTGAAATCCGGGAAACTTGTGTCTGTTTTTAATATATACATTTTTTTATCAGTATTAATATAAATTAATGGTGTAATATAAAAATTAATGTTTAAAAAAATCCAAAACGCATTGAATATTAGAGCGAAGCGATATTTATTAAACGCTTCCCCCCCAAACCCC
>NC_051389.1:31450170-31460069 GCF_015228065.2 Penaeus monodon
ATGCAAAATTAGTTGAGTCGAGGGCTGAGTCCCAAGGTTGGGGAGTTCCCATCATTGGTCCCGGGTCTCCGCCCCCTAAGCCCCCCCACGAAAACAAACGGGAAAAGGGATTGGGGGGGAGAGCGCTTAATAAATATTCACTTCGCTCTTATATATTCAATGTTTTATTGGATTTTTTAACACATTAATTTATATTACACCATTAATTATTTTAATACTGATAAATATAATGTATATATTACAACAGACACAAGATTACCGGATTTCAATATGCGCTACCGTACGGCCTTTTAAAGTCGCCCCTACGTTGTTATGCCACACATTTGTCATGACGTTAGAACTGTTTACAGCGTAGCTTCATTTTGCACCGTGAAAGACAAAATCACCCGGCTTAAAGAAAAACAAAAATTACTTTTTTTCTTAGAAACGGACTGAGAGAGACTGAACATTTTGTGAGGCAAGACCCAAAACTACCACAAATGCACGATTATAATGGTGGTGGGGGTTCTGGAAGGTCGTTTGTGTATAGGGGTATAGAGTTTTGGCTGAGTATGCTGCAGTGTGCACTGAAAGGGTGCCTGAAACTTTGTTATTTTTTAAAATTTTAATCTGCGGCTATCAAAAAAATTTGTAGAGTAACTTTTGATCAAAGGTGGGAAGTTAAATTTTGTGCAAAAGCTTGTATTGAGGCCAGCATGCCAGACCGTGTCAAAGGCTCACTCAACATTTTTGTGACAAGAACAGTTTTTAGTCGCCGGTCTTGTTGTTGTTTATGTAGTTGTGATGATGTTGAGTGCGTCCTGCGTCGAGCGATGCGAGCGAAAGCCAAATTTGTTTGTGTGAGAGAAGGTTAGGGTCTTCGAGATCCCACCTTAGTCGAGTGTTTGTGATTTTTTTTTCGAAAAATTGCCTAGTGTCTCGAGTATACTAATAGGGTGAAAAACTTGGGGCCAGTCAGGTCTTTTGTGGCTTAGGAATGGGGCCATACGCAGTCTTAAAGGGAGAGGGAAAACAGCCGGTAGCGAGAGAGGCGTTGTAAAGGTGAGTCAAATCTTGCAGAAGGTTGTCAGGAAGGTGAATAAGACCCGCGCGTCCGATCTGTGAGGAGCCTGGAGCCTTACGAGGAAACCTTTATTTTCTTTTTTACTTCCTCACACAAAGATGGGGCTGTGAGTTCGCAGGTGCGTCCAGCCTGTCCAGTCGGATAATGGTTCTGGGTTAGTTTCTACCCTGTTCTCTTGACTCCAGGTATCAATTTCTTGAATCTGTGAATGAACAGGGGATGGGGAGGATGAGGGTAGAAAACTTCAAAAATTTAAAAAACATCAACGGATCTGAAACTTTTGCATTATTATGAAAGGTGAGAGAAGGGGGAAGTTGTTATTTTGCAAATTCCCGTGAATGCGAACTCTGTTGCATTCTGTTTTCTTAACTAAGTCTTTTCAATATTTTTGTCGGTTGTTATCAAGACTATATATAAGTCTCATCGGACATGGTTTAATCTGTTTAAATTTTGAGTAAAACGACTTCGAAAACAAGTCAGGAGACGTTTTGTCCCTTCAGATGGCTGAAATGATATGCGAGTTTTATACTGAGACCTGGGGATGGTGCTCAGCATAGTTGAGGCGAGGAGGCGAAGATGTAATTCCAATGCCCATCTATTTTTTGGGAATAAAGCCCGTCAGGATTAAATTGAAAGTTTTGATAATTTTAAAATTAGATTTAAACGACCATTTGCTTGTTTATACCGAAAAGATCGTCTTTTTTTGTTTAGTTTTGGTGATTCGGACCGGGTTGTGGGTGTGTGTGATAGGCAAGTGTTTGCCTGTTCCCGAAAACGAGATCAGGGCCCTTTCCTCTATTTGTGTATGAGGTGAAGTCGGGCCCTTTGTAGTGGAGTTTTTTGTTTCAAAAATAAAAGGAGTTCCCTACCGTGTGCATTGGTAGTGCTGTGGTGTAGTGTCGTGTGGGTAGCGTTGATATCTCCGGAAAAGAAGACGGGGAAGTTTGTATAATTCAATAATTAGTTGAAGTCTGCATGAGACAAATTAGTGTTTGGTTTGTATAGGCACTGGAAAGGATAATGGGTCCCCGGGGGTGAATAATTGACGCCATGAAGTCAGGGACCGTGAGTGGAAGGTGAGGAAATCATCAGTGATGGGGGATTTTATTAGGATACAGGACCCCATTTGCAGTCCGTCCCTGATTGCCTGGATGTGTAACCATAGTGCCCAATTCTATAGTGATGGATATAGAATTCAATAGGACCACATCCGGGCGTTCTTTTTTAGAAAAATCGTAAAATATTACGGATCGAAAAAAATGACCTTACATTTGCTTTAATGATCGTTAGCATGCCACTAAGGGTAGACCCATTTAACCTGGGTTTACCTGCGTAGTGTCAAACCCGATCCCGGTAGCGGTTTTGTGATCGAGCTCGATCAGCAGTTCCTCGAAGTCAGGGAGAGAGTCCCGCGAGCAGGACAGAGGGCGGAAGTCCTGGAATCGGCGGACAATTCCCAATACTTCCCCGCTTTTCCCAAGCGCCCCCTAGAAGGGAGCACGGCAACGGCTCCCTCCCGGGGAGAGGAGCTCTTCCTCGGCTTCGGAAAACGGCCTTTGACGTCGATCTCGTCGTCGTTTTCGTCATCCATACGATGACGACGAGGCTGTGGGAACTGGGGGATCCTTTTTGGCGTGCTTTTTTAGTGGTGAAATCTGTTTCAGTGTTTTTTGTTTGTGTTTAAGTGTTGTGCAGTTTCTTTTGGGTTTCGTTGTGGTGCTGGTTGCAAAACGAGGTGTCTTTATGTGGAGCAATGAGGCTCTGAGTTAGGTTTTTCACCTCAGTGCTGTGGTTTGTGATGTGGCGTACGCAGGGATGTATAAATTGTCGTTTTTCGAAAGATCTCTCTGAGACAAACAATGCTGGGGAAGACGTTTCTCTGTAACATGATAGGGACAATGTTTTCGAATTTCTTGGCGTTGTATTAGCAAAAAGTGAGAGCTACATATGAAATGGGTTGTATTTTTGGGTTTGTGGGTTAGGTGTGTTTTGAATTGGGAGGGGGAGGCAAAGTTGTTTTTGGGGGAAGATGCAGGTCGTCTGGTGTGATAGTCTGGGCAGGTAGTGTGGCGGCGTTGTGGCGTATGAGGAGCTGTCATACGTCTACGTTATTAATGTTATTATTATCATTATTATTATTTTTACTGGAAGTATAAATTTTCAAAAATAATTATTATAACAGTAATAATTACAGTAATACGATATTAATTAAAATGATATAAATAATTTTTATAAAATTTTTATTTTTTTTATTATTATTGTTATTACTATTATTATTGTTGTTGTTATTAATATAGTTGCAAGAATATATATTATAACTATAATAATAATGATAATAATTGCAATAATGATGATGATGATGATGATAATCATGATAATCATGATAATGATTTAACTGTAATAATAACAATAATAAATAATAAGTATAATAAAATAATAATAATCTTTATGATATTGCTTCAATATTTTTATTGTAATTTTTTATCATTATTTATTATTTTTATGGTGATAATTGCAAAAAAAATTTATCATAACAGTAAGGGAAAGGGGTAAAGGTTAAAAGCAAGAAAAGTGTAGTCATCAAAGGCGTAGACTATGGGAAATGTTAGGGAAGGAGGGTTTGAGTAGTGATTAGTGTCTAAGCTGGCAAAGGAATGGTAGTGAAAGGGTAGGGGGGGGTTGGTAAGGAGTTAGTTAGAAAAGGGTATGTTGATTTGGGAGTAAGGAAAGGTTGTTGAAGAAAAAGTGTGGGATTCTGTAAGGATGTCGTAGTTTGGGGGGCGGTAAGGGAGGATAGGGGGGAAAGAGGGGTAGGGGTGTTCAAAAGTGGGCAGAAAAATAGGATGTGTGGGATAAAAGGGGGAACATAATAAAGAACATAAGGGTGGATCAGATTGTTAAAAAGATGGGAGGGTTAGCGGGTGGGGCCCAAGCGTAAGCGGGCGAGAGCGGTCCCCCCAACGTCGTTCCAATAAAATGGAGCTGCCCGGGAGGAGATTGATATTTTTACAGATGAAATTTTTATTAGTGGGAGGTTTGACCAAAAAAGTTTGCCATCGATTTAAAAGAAGGTTTTAAAGTGTGGGAAAACCCGGGGCGGGGGAAACCATAAGAAGCGTGGTTGGTAGATGTGGCATAGGGCGTGGGTGCAGTGTATCTGCCTTTTCATCCCGGGGTTTCAACATGGGGGGCACCAGCAAAATTTGATTTTTTATGGCTTTGGGGACAGGTAGAAAAACATTTCTGGATTTTACAAAAAGGGGGGTTGGGTGGTGTGTTTGACTCCCGTAATGAGTTAGGGGTCAGTAAAAATTGAAAAAGGGGAAAAGAGGAGAGGGAGTAATGTTTTTTTAGAGAAAAAAAGGGTGATAAGTTCTGTAGAAAGGGAACGATTGGGGGGAGTTTTTGAAAGTACGATTTGGGGAAGATTCCCCCCCAAACCAGCCCCGGAGGTGTTTTGGACCATCGTTATACGTGAATACTAGGGGAAAGAGTGGAGACTGGCAAAAAAATTTTGAAAGGACAGTAGGAGGGTTTTTGATTTTGGGGGTGGGGAAAACAGAGAGAAAATGTGGGGTAAGGTATAACCCATGGGGGGACGGAATGGACAGAGAAGGGGAGGGGTTGGAGAGGGGGGAAAAGGGGGAAGGGAGAGGAGGGTATCCATGGAGGGGAAAAAGGGTAAAGGTGGTGGAGATAAAGCTAAGGTAAGAAGGGGGATGGGGATAGTTAGTTTGGGGGGAAAGTGGGGAAATCAAACATAGCATCGGAGAGAGAAGGCACGAGTGAGATAGAGGGGGATGCCTGTTTAGGTACGGGCTCTCAAGGCGAGGAGCAAAAGGCGCCTAGTGCTAAGCAAAGACCACAGTAAGGATTGAATCAAGATGGGCGGGGGAGAGAAGGAAGCAGAGGAGAGATATGGCACCCATAATAAAGAGTGGAGAGGCCCAAAGTAACATGAAGATGAAGGGATTTTTGGATCTGAGCCCCAGATTAGGATAGAGTTTTTAAGATTGGGGGTGGCGGAGAGTTTTTTCTTAATGGAGAATAGGGTCTTGCGGGGGAAATTTTTGGAGCAAAAATAAACCCCTGGGAATTTGCCAGAAAAACGGTATTGGAGTGGAGTGCCATAAAAGGGGGGGGTAGGGGACACAGTGAGGAGAGAAAAGGATGGAGAAAGATTAGGGGTAGAAAAGCGGAACCCCATGGTTTGGGGCCGGGAAGATAATGATGAGATTGCAGTTTGAAGAAAGGGTAGAGATTTGGTATGGAGGCCCGGGGCATAGATGGTTAAATCATCAACATATAGTGATGACCGGGCTCCGGTTTGGTAAAACTGAGACAATATCTTAACAGAAAGAAGGAATAAATGGTACTGAGCCACTGCCTTGGGACCCCTTTCGAGTTGGGGAAAGAAAGAGATTTGGAGAGGAAATTTTGACCGGAAAGTTTTTTGGGAGAGAAGGACTTTATAAAGACACCCATTTTTCCAGTAGGGCCTAGAGGGGGACAATGTAAGAATAGGGTCCCGCCATGGTATCATATGTTTTCTAGATAAAAAAATATAGCTAGTAGGTTTCATGGCGTGAAAATGCAGTAAAATATGTCTCAAAAAAGCAAGGGGGTAGTGTGTTTCGGGCACGGGAAAACCGAATTGGGAAAGGAGAGAGAAGATGTGAGTTTAAGATACCACATTAAGGGGAATTTCCCCACGCTCAATAGTTTGCACAAGCAGTAGTAGTGCGAGGGGCGATAATCTTGAGGAGGGTACCCATTTAGGGTTTTCGGGAAAGGGAAGGAAAGAGTTTCCCCCAATAAAAGGGAAAAAT
The DNA here is from genome assembly GCF_015228065.2 of Penaeus monodon. Taxonomy (NCBI): domain Eukaryota; kingdom Metazoa; phylum Arthropoda; class Malacostraca; order Decapoda; family Penaeidae; genus Penaeus; species Penaeus monodon. Next base: position 31,456,063 of record NC_051389.1, read on the forward strand.
TTTCCTGAGCCCAATGTGGTGAAAATTTTTTAATGGGAAGGATAAGGAGGAAGAGGGATTTTCCCGGAGCATACTGTAGTGAATATCGTCGGGGCCTTCGAGTTTGGGGCACAATTGTAGGGCAGCAATGAGTTAGGGAAGCAAATGGAGATTAAGGATCAGGGAGGATGGGGTAAAAGGTAATGGGGTTTTTGGTGGTTTTTAAATAGAAGAAAGGGTTGGAAAAAGGGTTGAGAACCATATGACCTGGCTGAAATAATCCCAGTTTATAGCGTTTGGAGGGGATCAAAAGAGGGTATCCGAATATGGAGGAGGGGGGGCAAGATGGGGGGGATTTTTGCCGAATTTTATGGTTTTGGCGCTAAACTTTTGAGATAGATGTAAGGAGTAATGATGAAACATAATTCCCCAGCATTTGTTTTATTTTCGGTTGTACGACGAAGATAGGAGATGCTTTTAAAGGAGAAAGGGGCTGAAGTGTTTTGGAGTACCCTTTTGTAGGGGGTACCTTTCCCGGGCTGAACGTTTTAAGCGAAGTGCTTTGGGCAATCAGTTTTCCCACCAGGAACAATTTGGAGGGATATGGTCTTGGGTTTAGGGGAGCTGTATGTGCAGTCTTAAGACTGATTTGTGAAAAACTGTATATTTTTTGAAATGGGGGGGGGAGGATGGAGGGGTGAATAGCAGAGAGTAAGGTAAGAGCCGGGCTCTATCAAAGCACCGAGGGATTTGGGGTGGTACGTATGAAGAGGGGAAAGGAGAACGGAAAGTGGTCAATAGGGGAAAATGGTCTAAGAGACCAGTGGAAATCTAAAGAAAAGAAGGGGGGGCATAGAGAGAGGCAATGCATGAAAAAATTTCGTGGTGTATCAAAGTGTGTGGGGCGATTTTAATTTGAATGTAAGGTCATGGGAGAGAAAGCGCTCTAGGATCGGCCTCGGGAGTTTGTGATAGAATCACCCCAAAAAAAATGGGCGGTAGTTAAAGTACCAACTGAGGGAAAAGGGGGTTGAAGTTGGGAAATTAGATTTCAAAAAACAAAAAAAGTCAATGGGGGGGAAGGGGAGAAGTAGACGAAATCACTGTGATCCAAGATGAAGGAAGATACGAAAAACTGTGCAAGGGAATTTGGGTTTTAAAGGGGGTGACATAAGGTTTTTCGATGATAGTATGGACGAGATATAAAGGGGGAAAGTGGGGAAGGACAAAAGATAATTGGGGGTGGATTGGGGAGGTAAAAAAGGTCTCTTTTAAGGCTACAATAGATGGGTTATAAGAGGGGAAAAGGGTATGACGAAAGGGCGGTTGTGGGAGGGGGAAAACCCCGAATATTCAATGAAGGGTAGTTTTTAAATTTTGTGATAAGTTGTAGTAGTGTTGGAGAATTTGAGGGGGGAAACAGCTGAGGGGGATAAGGGCTGAGAGGTTTTTGAGATGGGAGAGGGGGGGAGTGGTTTACTAGGAGGGGGTTTTGGGAGGAGGTCCGAGGAAGGGGAACTTGTGACATAAGGATTCAGTTGTATCCCGGAGGGGGTGGAAAGGGGTAGAGGGGTGGGGAGGGGTAATGGGCGGGGTTTGGGGGCGGGGGGGGGGCGTTTTGGGAGGGGTAGGAGGATAGGGGGTGGGGGGGATACGTTTGGAGGAGGAGGATTCAGCATTACTTGGAGGTGGAAGGAGCAGGGGTTGTAAAATTTGGAGGTTTTAGTTCGTTTTTATTAAGACCTTAATATTTTCAAGTTTTTGAGGAGTGGTTGGGGAGTTTTTTTGGGGGTAAAGGATTTTTTGTGAGGGGGGAAGAGAGGACTGGGTCTCAAGCATAGGGGCAAAGGGAAGGGGGGGTGATTGGTGGTAGGGGAAGAGGGGGGGGGAACGTTTTTTCTGTTTTCGGGGAGTGCGAGGGGGGAGAGGGGAAGGTTGGGGTGGGGTGGTGATGGGTTTTGTAGTAGAGATTGGAGGTCTGGATTTTGGATGGCAAAAGAGTTGACTGGGGAAGGAGGAGGTAGAAAAGGGGGGGTTTGTGTAGGGGGGGTAGGAGAATTGTAGAATGAGCAGTATTAGGAGTAAGGAGTAAGAGAGAAACCACGTTTCGTGCTTCCTGTCTGCTTCCCTATGGAGTCCAAGTTTTTGTTGAGAATTGCTACCTCAGACTCAAATTTTTAGGTGGGGCAGCCCCTATAAAATACATTTTGGGGGCCCCCCACAGTTGGAAAATGGCGTGATTTTGCGAGCATTAGACGGTAGGCCCCGGGTTTGACATAGTGGGCATCTGGTGTGGAACGGCAAGTTTGGGTGGGTGTCCCAGACCCAAAAAATTTTTCACTGACGTGGAGGAGGTTGGTATGGACGAACAGGGGGAGATTCTCCTCCTATGTAGACGTTAAAGGGAAGGTAGTCTAGGAAGGTAATTTTTGGTAGTAGTGGGTTTCTTTTGAAGACCTCGGGGGGGGAAAGGGTAGAATTTTAGATGTTGCATCATAGTCTGTGAGACAGGCAAGTAGGGTTTTTTTCCCCAATCTGACCAATCTTTTTCATAGATTGGGGAGTTTGCTGGGGAGATGAAAACGTTCCGGTGTAAGTATTAGGGTTTGGTGGGGTTTTTGCAAAGGGTGGGGTTACCCTTTGGGCTTTAGTTTGTTAATGCTATAGCTTGGTTTTCGGATGTTTTTGTGACAGACGGGGGGCGGTCGGGCAGCTACGGGGAAAAAGGCTTTTCCTACTTGTTTTTTGGGGAATGTTTGGAAAAGAAGGGGGTTTTGTCAGATAGGGAGCTGGGAGAGATCACAAAAATCGGTCCCATTTGGCGCGCTAAAAAGAGTATTTAGATTTTTGGGAGATAGGGAGTAGAAGGGCGGGGGCGGCGAAGATGGAGTAGTGTTGAGGGGGGTAGTGTTATGGGGAGGGGGGCAATAAGGCTGAAAGGGATTAATAAGGAGGATGGGGTGGTTTGTTTGGGGGTTGTGGGGTAGAGGTGTTGAAGTTTAGTTGATGGGAGATGGAAAGTTCTAAGGGTTTATTTTTGGCTATGTATAGTGGCATTTTGAGGGGGGAGTTATGCAGTGTTTGGCCGTGGTAAAGGAGAGCCGGGGTCAGGGGAAAGGGTGGGTTTACATCGTTGGGGTATTTTTATAAAGGGGCAAGCCTCATTGCCCCTAAAAGTGGGAGTTTTATTATGGGGCCCTGTAAGCCTGGATTATGTGGGGATAAAAATAGTCACCCTCAGGGTCCCCTTTAGGGGGAAGGGCTAGGTAACTAAACAGGGGGAAACCCGGCCCCTGGCTCCCTCAGGCCTTCAGGATGGCACAAAGTCGCCTTTCATCCTTTTAGCACGGGTCAACCTTAGGAGGGGGTAGTAGAAGGGTTTGGTGAAGGGGCAGAAAAGAAAAAGTGGGGAAAAAAAAAAAAAGATGCAAAAAATGCAAAATTTGTTTAGCGAGGGTGATCCCAAGGTTGGGGGGTTTCCCCCTCATTGGGGCCCCGTCTCCCCCCCTAAGCCCCCCCACGACAACAACGGGGAAGGGGGTTGGGGGGTATTTTAACAGTAATAATTACCCGAATAACGAATTTTAATTAAAATAATGATATAAATAATTATTATAAAATCTTTATTATTGTTATTATGTTTATTACTATTATTGTTGTTGTTATTATTAATGTAGTTGCAAAAATATATTCGTTTGTTTTCCCTAATCTGATTTCGTTTTGCTTTAATTCATGGCCGTGATTCGACGATCGGGGAGAAGTCCCGCGATCTTTTTTGCCCCGACCGACATTTCGCCCTTTGTTTCGGGAGAGGGGGGGAAATGAAACCTTTATCTTGAATTTTTTTTAGCCTTCGGTCAAGAGGAATGGGGTCAGTTTTTGGGGGGTTTTATACGTACCTTGAAGTCAGGGGGGATCTTAAAGAGGTGTGTGACTGCCACCTCAGTGATAGGGAAGATCTCTGGGACCACCCACAAGAATGGGGTCTCCAGCATATGACAATTTATGACAGGGCCAGGGCATGCCAT
>NC_051389.1:31460169-31471247 GCF_015228065.2 Penaeus monodon
TCCCAGTTTGATTTGAAATGTGTGGAGTGTCACTGTTCGTAACTGCATCTACTCTTAAGAACAAGGACTCCAAGGCCCTTCCTCGAGGGTTGCACAAAGTGTCTCCCCAGAGGTGATGCCGACCATTGAAATCTCCCAAGAGTAGAAATGGATGTGGCAACTGCCCAAGCTGGGCAAAGGAATGGTGAGTGAAAGGGTTAGGGTCGGGTATGGTAAGGAGTTAGATTAGATGAAGAATATGTATGCGTTTGAGGAAAGAGAATAGGGAGAATAGTGATAGGTTAGGAGGTCGGTGAAGGGGGGATAGGTGGGGGAAAGCAGAGGTACGAGTTGTTTCAAAACGTGGGCACGGCAGTAGGATGTGTGGGATTGGAGTGTCTGGTGGTGTGTATTGACTTTATGAGAGTTAATGAGTTACATAAGGGATTCACGTGCGTAAGGAGGGTTAATGGTTAATGGTTAAAAGCAAGAGAAATGTGCTAGACATCTAAGGTCATGTAGCACTATAGTTAATGTTAGGGAAGGGTGGTTGAGTTAGTGATTAGTTGTCTAAGCTGGGCAAAGGAATTGGTGAGTGAAAGGGTTAGGGTCGGGTGTGGTAAGGAGTTAGATTAGATGAAGGATATGTATGCGTTTGAGGAAAGAGAATAGGTTGTTGAAGCAGAAAGTGTGGGATTCTGTAAGGATGTCTGATACGTTGGGAGGTCGGTGAAGGGAGGATAGGTGGGGGAAAGCAGAGGTACGAGTTGTTTCAAAACGTGGGCACGACAATAGGATGTGTGGGATTGAAAGGGGAACATTACATAAAGAACATAAGGGTGGATCAGATTGTGACATCAGATAGGAGTGTATTAGACGGGTGTGGCCAATGCGTAATCGGGCGAGAGCGGTCTCCCAACGTCTGTTCCGATGAAATGGAGTTGACCAGGAGGAGATTGATAGTATTACAGAATGTAATTTATTAGTGCGGAGGCTTGACCAAAAAGATTGTCATCGATTATGCAAGGTCTTAAAGTGTGGGTAATAATCCGTGGCTGGGATACGTGAGAAGCGTGGTTGGTATGATGTGGACATAGAGGCGTGGCGTGCTAGTGTATCTGCCTGTTCATTGCCGGGGATTCCAACATGGCTGGGCACCCAGCAAAATTTGATTGTTTTATGGCGTGTGGACAGGTAGAACAACTAGTTCTGGATCTTACAAACAAGGGGGTTGGTGGTGTTTATTGACTTTATGAGAGTTAATGAATTACGGGAATCAGTAAAAATTGTAAAAGAGGAAGAGGAGAGTGAGTATATGTGTTTTAGAGCAAAAAGGAGTGCATACAGTTCTGTAGTAAGGACACTGGATTCAGGAGGAAGGGAGTATTTGAAAGTACGAGTTGGGAAGATTACTGCAAAACCAGCACCGGAGGTGGATTTGGAGCCATCAGTATATACATGAATACTAGAGGAATGAGTGGAGACATGGTCAAGGAAATGGTGAGAAGGACGGTAGAGGGATATTTGATTTTGGTGGGTCGGGGAAAACAGAAGAGCAAATATGGGGGTGAGGTATAAGCCATGGAGGGACGGAATGGACAGAGAACGGGAGAGGTTGGAGATGGGGGAAAGGGGAATGGGAGAGGAGGGTATCCATGCGAGTGGAGAAAGGAGTAGGTAATCGTGGAGATGAAGCTAAGGTAAGAAGTAGGGGTTGTGGGATAGTTAGTTTAGTGAGGGAAAATTGGTGGAATCGAACATAGCATTGGAGAGAGAGAAGGGCACGACGTCGAGATAGAGATGGTATGCCTGATTCAGTGTACAGGCTCTCAACTGGCGAGGAGCGAAAGGCGCCTAGTGCTTAGCGAAGACCACAGTGATGGATTGTATCAAGATGGGCAAGGAGAGAAGTTGAGGCAGAGGAGTAGATATGGCATCCATAATCAAGAGTGGAGAGGATCAAAGTAACATGAAAATGAAGGAGAGTTTTGCGATCTGAGCCCCATGATATATGGGATAGAGTTTTTAAGATTCGAAGACGGCGGAGAGCTTTTTCTTTAATGTGTAGAATATGGTCTCGCCAGGACAGTTTGGAGTCAAAAATGACACCTAGGAATTTGCCAGAGGAACGGCATTGGAGTGGAGTGCCATATAAGAAGAGTGGGGGTAGGGGTCCTACACGTGAGCGAGAGAAAAGGATGGAGAAAGATTTAGAGGTAGAAAAGCGGAAGCCATGGTTTGTGGCCCAGGAAGATAATGATGAGATTGCAGATTGAAGAAATTGGTAGAGATTTGGTATGGATGTGTCAGAGGCATAGATGGTTAAATCATCAAAATATAGTGATGACCGGGCTCCTGGTGGTAAAACTGAGACAATATCATTAACAGCAAGAAGGAATAAAGTGGTACTGAGCACACTGCCTTGTGGGACACCTTCGAGTTGAGGAAAGAAAGATGATGTGGCAGAGGCGATTTTGACCTGGAAAGTGCGTTGGGAGAGGAAGGACTTTATGAAGACACCCATGTTTCCACGTATGCCTAGAGAGGACAATTGTTGGAGAATATGGTACCGCCATGTCGTATCATATGCTTTTTCTACATCCCAAAAAATAGCTAGTACGGATTCATGGCGTGCAAATGCAGATGTAATATATGTCTCAAAATGAGCAAGGGGGTCAGCTGTGCTTCTGGCACGGCGAAAACCGAATAGGGAAGGAGAGAGAAGATTGTGAGATTCAAGATACCACATTAAGCGAAAGTTCACCATTCGCTCTAATAGTTTGCACAAGCAGCTAGTTAGTGCGATGGGGCGATAGTCTTGAGGAAGGGTACCCGATTTATTGGGTTTCAGGAAGGGAAGGATAAGAGCTTCTCACCAATTAGAAGGGAAATTTGCTGATGTCCATATGTGGTTGTAAATTTTTAATAGGAAGGATAAGGAGGAAGATGGGAGTTGCCGGAGCATACGGTAGTGAATACCGCCAGGGCCTTCATGAGTGTTACGGCATGATTGTAGGGCAGTAATGAGTTCAGAGGAAGAAAATGGGGCATTATAGGACTCATCAGAGGATGGGGTGAAGGTAATGGGGGTACGTTCTCTGGTGGTCTTAATAGAAGAGAAGTGTGGAGAAAGGTGAGAACCACTACTGACCTGGCTGAAATAATCACCCAGTTCATTAGCGACTTGGAGAGGATCAGAAATGAGGGTATTTCGAATATGGAGGACAGGGGCAGGATGGGGGGGATGTTTGCCTGATAGTTTATGAATTCGGCGCCAAACATTTGAGATAGATGTAGAGGATGTAATTGATGAAACATAATTTCGCCAGCTATTTGTTTTACTATTCCGGATTGTACGACAGAGATAGGCAGATGCTCTTTTAAAGGAGATAAGGGCTGATAGTTGATTTGGAGTACCTCTCTTGTAGCGGTAACTGTTCCAGGCTGCACGTTTTAAGCGAAGTGCTTTAGTGCAATCAGAATTCCACCATGGAACAATGATAATTGGGGATTGGTATTGGAGGATGTGTAAGAAAGGTCTCTTGAAGGCATACAATAGATGGATTATAAGAGGAAAGGATATGACGAAGGTCAGGTCTGTGGGAGCGGAAACCGCGAATATTCCAATGAAGGATAGTTATACTTTACTGATATAGATTGTAGTACGTGTTGGTGATTTTGAGGGGGAAGCAGCTAGAGGTTGGGAAAAGGATTGAGAGGTCTGAGATGGGAGAGGTGTGGGAGTTGGTGTTCTACTAGGAGGGGTATTAGGAGATGGAGGGTCTGAGGAAGGGGATACTTGTGACATAAGGGATTCACGTGTGTATCCAGGAGGGGTTAGGAGGATAGGGTTAGGGATATCGTTAGGAGGAGGATGGATATCAGCAGTTACTTGGTGTGTGGAAGGAGCAGGAGTTGTAAGATTTGGAGATTGAGTGTCAGTTTTCATTAAGTAATCTTGAATATTTTCAATAGTTTCTTCTGAGGAGTTAGTTGGGGAGTTTTGGGGGATAAAGGATTTCTTGTGAGGGGGGGAAGAGAGGACTGGTGTCTCAAGCATAGGAGCAAAGGAAAGTGGAGGTGATTGTGTGGTAGGGGAAGAGGGGGTGGAACGTTTGTTCTGTCTGTTACGGGTTGTGCGAGGAGGGAGAGGGGAAGGTGTTGGGGTTGTAGTGGTGATTGAAGTATCTGTAGTAGAGATTGGAGTGTCTGGATTTAGGTTGGTAGAGTGAGCAGTATTACTGGAGTAAGGAGTAAGAGAGAAACCACGTCGATGTGTTTCTTGTCTGGCTTCACGTAGTGTGAGTCCAAGTTTGAATCTGAGAGTTGCTACCTCAGACTCAAATTTGTAGGTGGGACAGCCCCTATAAAATACATTATGGAGGCCGCCACAGTTGGCACATGTGCGTGATTGTGCAGGGCAGTTAGATCGGGTATGGCCAGGTTGGGCACATAGTGGGCATCTGGCTGTGGAACGGCAATGTTTGGCTGGGTGTCCTAGACGCCAACAGTTTTGGCACTGACGTGGAGGAGGTTGGTATGGACGAACAGGGAGGGATTCTCCTCCTATGTAGACGTTAAAGGGAAGGTCATATCAACAGAAGGTAATTTTGGCTATGTTAGTAGGTTTCTTTCGATGACCTCTGGGGAGAATGGAGTAGCATTGCACTGATGTTGCATCATAGTCTGTGAGACAGGCAAGTAGATCTTCTCCACAATCTGACCAATCTTTGTCATAGATTGGGCAATTTGCTGGGAGATTGAAACTGTTCCGGTGCAAGTATTGAGGGTTGGATGGGGTTCTGCAAGGATGGGGTTACCATATAGGTCTGTTAGTTTTGTTAATGCTATAGCTTGGTTTACGGATGTTACTGTGACAAGACGGGAGCAGTCAGGTCGGCTACGGAAAGAGACTTTACCTACTTGTTTTTTGGAGACAAGGGAGCTGTGGGAGAGATCACGAAAAATCGGTCCCATTTGGCTGCGCTGAAGAGGGTATTCAAAATTGTTGTAGAGATAGGGGTAGTCGAAGGGCGGGGATGTGACGAAGATGGAGTAGTGTTAAGGGAGGTAGTGTTATGGGGAGGTGGGCAATAAGGCTGTAAGGTATTAATAAGGGAGGATGGGGTGGTTGATGTTGGAGGTTGTGGGGGTAGAGGTGTTGAAGTTGAGATTGCTGGGAGAGTGGAAATGTTCCTTAAGGGTTGATTGTTGGCTACTGTACTAGTAGGTATTGATGAGGGGGTAGTTATTGCAGTGTTCGGAGCCGTGGTCAAAGGAGAGCCTGGGGTCAGGGAATCGGGTGGGTTTACATCGTTGGGGCTATTTGATAAAGGGGCAAGCCTCATTGCCCCTAATAGTGGGGATAAGTTTTCATTACTGGCCATGGTAAACCTGGATTATGATGAGGATAAAAACAGTCCACCCCTCAGGGTCCCCTTGAGGGGTAAGGGCTAGATAACTAAATCAGGGGAATACTGTGCCCATGGCTCCCTCAGGCCGTTCAGGACTGGCACAAAGTCAGCCTTTCATCCTTTCAGCATGGCTCTCACACTTTAGGAGGTGGATAGCAGAAGGGTTTGGTGAAGGGACAGAAACGAAAAGTGGGAAGGAAAATAAAGACCATGCAAAATTAGTTGAGTCGAGGGCTGAGTCCCAAGGTTGGGGAGTTCCCCATCATTGGGTCCCAGTCTCCGCCTCCTAAGCCCCCCCACGACAACAACGGGCAAGGGATTGGGGGGGAGAGCGCTTAATAAATATTCGCTTCGCTCTTATATATTTCAATGCGTTATTTGGATTTTTTTTAACACATTAATTTATATTACACCATTAATTTATATTAATACTGATAAATATAATGTATATATTACAACAGACACAAGATTGCCGGATTTCAATATGCGTTACCGTACTGGCCTTTTAAAGTCGCCCCTACGTTGTTATGCCACACATTTGTCATGACGTTAGAACTGTTTACAGCGTAGCTTCATCTTGCACCGTGAAAGACAAAATCAGCCGGCTTTAAAGAACACAAAAATATATTTTTTTTCTTAGCAATGGACTGAGAGAGACTGAACGTTTTGTGAGGCAAGAGCACAACTACCACAAATGCACGATTATAATTGGTGTGTGTGGGTTCTGGAAGGTCGTTTGTGTATAGTGTATAGAGTGTTGGCTGAGTATGCTGCAGTGTGCATTGAAATGGTGCCTGAAACTTTGTTTATTTTTTTAAATTTTAATCTGCGGCTATCAAAAAAATTGTAGAGTAACTTTTTGATCAAAGGTGGGAAGTTGAATTTTGTGCACAGCTTGTACTTGAGGCCAGCATGCCAGACCGTGCCAAAGGCTCGCTCAACATCTTTTGTGACAAGAACAGTCTTTAGTCGCCGGTCTTTGTTGTTGTTTATGTAGTTTGTGATGATGTTGAGTGCGTCCTGCGTCGAGCGATGCGAGCGAAAGCCGAATTGTTTGTGTGAGAGAAGGTTATGGTCTTCGAGATACTACCTTAGTCGAGTGTTTGTGATTTTTTTTCGAAAAATTTGCCTAGTGTCTCGAGTATACTAATAGGGCGATAACTCTTGGGGCCAGTCAGGTCTTTTTGTGGCTTAGGAATGAGGGCCACTAAAGCAGTCTTAAAGGGAGAGGGAAAACAGCCGGTAGCGAGAGAGGCGTTGTAAAGGTGAGTCAAATCTTGCATAAGGTTGTCAGGAAGGTGAATAAGAGCGTCGCGTCCGATCTGTGAGGAGCCTGGAGCCTTACGAGGAAACCTTTATTTTCTCTTTTACTTCCTCACACAAGATGGGGCTGTGAGTTCGCAGGTGTCGTCCAGCCTGTCCAGTCGGATAATTGGTTCTGGGTTAGTTTCTACCCTGTTCTCTTGACTCCAGGTATCAATTTCTTGAATTCTGTGAATGAACAGGGGATGAGGAGGATGAGGGTAGAAAACTTCAAAAATTTTAATAACATCCACGGGATCTGAAACTTTTGCATTATTATGAATGAGGTGAGAGAAGTTGCATTCTGCTTTCTTAACTAAGTCTGTTCAATATTTTTGTCGGTTGTTATCAAGACTATAGATAAGTCCCATCGGACATGGTTTAATCTGTTTAAATTTTGAGTAAAACGACTTCGAAAACAGGGCAGGAGACGTTTTGTCCTTTCAGATGGCTGAAATGATATGCGAGTTTTATACTGAGCCCTGGGATGGTGCTCAGCATAGTTGAGGCGATGGAGGCGAAGATGTAATTCCAATGCCCATCTATTGTTTGGGAATCAAGCCCGTCAAGATTAAATTCAAAGTTTTGATAATTTAATTTGGATTTAAACGACTCCCAGTCTGCTTGTTTATACCGAAAAGATCGTCTTTCTTTGTTTAGTATTGGTGATTCGGACCGGGTTGTAGGTGTGTGTGATAGGCAAGTGCTGCCCTGTTCCCGAAAACGAGATCAGGGTGGCCCTTTCCTCTATTTGTGTATGAGGTGAAGAAGTCGGTCCTTGTAGTGGAGTCTTTTGGTTTCAAAAATAGAAAGGAGTTGCCTACCGTGTGCATTGGTAGTGCTGTGGTGTAGTGTCGTGTGGGTAGCGTTGATATCTCCGGCAAAGAAGACTGGGAAGTTTGTATAATTCAATAATTTGTTGAAGTCTGCATGAGACAAATTAGTGTTTGGTTTTGTATAGGCACTGGAAAGGATAATGGGTCCCTGTGGGGTGAATAACTTGACTGCCATGAAGTCAGGGACCGTGAGTGAAGGTGAGGAACTCATCAGTGATGGTGGATTTTATTAGGATACAGGACCCCATTTGCAGTCCGTCCCCTGATTGCCTGGATGTGTAACCATAGTGCCGAATTCTATAGTGATGGATATAGAATTCAATAGGACCACATCCGGGCGTTCTTGTTTTAGAAACTCGTAAAAATATTACTGATCGAAAAAAATGACCTTACATTTGCTTGAATGATCGTTAGCATGCCACTAAGGGTAGACCCATTTAACCTGGGTTTACCTTGCGTAGTGTCACCTGATCCCGGTAGCGGTTCTGTGATCGAGCCTCGATCAGCAGTTCCTCGAAGTCAGGGAGAGAGTCCTGCGAGCAGGACAGAGGGCGGAAGTCCTGGGAATCGGCGGACCAATTCCCAATACTTCTGCGCTGTCCCAAGCGCCCCCTAGAAGGGAGCACGGCAACGGCTCCCTCCAGGGGAGAGGGAGCTCTTCCTCGGCTTCGAAAACGGCCTCGACGTCGATCTCGTCGTCGTTGTCGTCATCCATACGATGACGACGAGGCTGTGGGACTGGGGGATCCTTTTTTGGCGTGCTTGTTTAGTGGTGAAATCTGTTTCAGTGTTTTTTGTAGTGTTAAGTGCTTGTGCAGTTTCTTTTGGGTTTCGTTGTGGTGCTGGTTGCAAAACGAGGTGTCTTTATGTGGAGCAATGAGGCTCTGAGTTAGTGTTTGTCACCTCAGTTGCTGTGGTTTGTGATGTGGCGTACGCAGGGATGTATAAATTGTCGTCTTCGAAGATCTCCTCTGAGACAACAATGCTGGGGAAGACGTTTCTCTGTTACATGATAGGGACAATGTTTGCGAATTTCTTGGCGTTGTATTTAGCAACAGTGAGAGCTACATGTGAAATGGCTTGTATTTTCGGGTTTGTGTTAGGTGTGAAGGTGTTGTTGAATTGGGGAGGGGGAGGCAAAGTTGTTCTGGAGGAAGATGCAGGTCGTCTGGATGTGATAGTCTGGGCAGGTAGTGTGGCGGCTGTTGTGGCGTATGAGGGAGCTGTCATACGTCATACGTTATTAATGTTATTATTATCATTATTATTATTTTTACTGGAAGTATAATTTGCAAAAATAATTATTATAACAGTAATAATTACAGTAATACGATATTAATTAAAATGATATAAATAATTATTATAAAATTTTATTATTTTTATTATTATTGTTATTACTATTATTATTGTTGTTGTTTTTAATATAGTTGCTAGAATATATATTATAACTGCAATAATAATGATAATAATTGCAATAATGATGATGATGATGATGATAATCATGATAATCATGATAATCATGATAATGATAACTGTAATAATAACAATAATAATAATAATAAGTATAATAATAATAATAATAATCGTTATGATATTGCTATCAATATTGTTATTGTAATTATTATCATTATTATTATTATTTTTACTGGTAGTATAATTGCAAAAATAATTATCATAACAGTAATGGTTAATGGTTAAAGGTTAAAAGCAAGATAAATGTGCTAGTCATCTAAGGTCATGTAGCACTATAGTTAATGTTAGGGAAGGATGGTTGAGTTAGTGATTAGTTGTCTAAGCTGGGCAAAGGAATGGTGAGTGAAAGGGTTAGGGTCGGGTGTGGTAAGGAGTTAGATTAGATGAAGGATATGTATGAGTTTGAGGTAAAGAGAATAGGTTGTTGAAGCAGAAAGTGTGGGATTCTGTAAGGATGTCTGATAGGTTGGGAGGTCGGTGAAGGAAGGATAGGTGGGGGAAAGCAGAGGTACGGGTTGTTTCAAAACGTGGGCACGACAATAGGATGTGTGGGATTGAAAGGGGAACATTACATAAAGAACATAAGGGTGGATCAGATTGTTACATAAGATAGGAGTGTGTTAGACGGGTGTGGCCAAAGCTTAAGCGGGCGAGAGCGGTCTCCCAACGTCTGTTCCGATGAAATGGAGCTGACCAGGAGGAGATTGATAGTTTTACAGAATGTAATTTATTAGTGCGGAGGCTTGACCAAAAAGATTGCCATCGATTATACAAGAAGGTCTTAAAGTGTGGGTAATAATCCGTGGCTGGGATACGTGAGAAGCGTGGTTGGTATGATGTAGACATAGCGGCGTGGCGTGCTAGTGTATCTGCCTGTTCATTGCCGGGGATTCCAACATGGCTGGGCACCCAGCAAAATTTGATTGTTTTATGGCGTGTGGACAGGTAGAACAACCAGTTCTGGATCTTACAAACAAGGGGGTTGGTGGTATGTATTGACTCCCGTAATGAGTTACGGGAGTCAGTAAAAATTGTAAAAGAAGAAGAGGAGAGGGAGTATATGTGTTTTAGAGCAAAAAGGAGTGCATACAGTTCTGTAGTAAGGACACTGGATTCAGGAGGGAGTATTTGAAAGTACGAGTTGGGAAGATTACTGCAAAACCAGCACCGGAGGTGGATTTGGAGCCATCAGTATATACGTGAATACTAGAGGAAAGAGTGGAGACATGGTCAAGGAAATGTTTGAGAAGGACGGTAGGAGGGATATTTGATTTTGGTGGGTCGGGGAAAACAGAAGAGCAAATGTGGGGGTAAGGTATAAGCCATGGAGGGACGGAATGGACAGAGAACGGGAGAGGTTGGAGATGGGGGAAAGGGGAATGGGAGAGGAGGGTATCCATGCGAGTGGAGAAAGGAGTAGGTAATCGTGGAGATGAAGCTAAGGTAAGAAGTAGGGATTGTGGGATAGTTAGTTTAGTGAGGGAAAGTTGGTGGAATCGAACATAGCATCGGAGAGAGAGAAGGGCACGACGTCGAGATAGAGATGGTATGCCTGATTCAGTGTACAGGCTCTCAACTGGCGAGGAGCGAAAGGCGCCTAGTGCTAAGCGAAGACCACAGTGATGGATTGAATCAAGATGGGCAAGGAGAGAAGTTGAGGCAGAGGAGTATATATGGCATCCATAATCAAGAGTGGAGAGGACCAAAGTAACATGAAGATGAAGGAGAGTTTTGCGATCTGAGCCCCATGATATATGGGATAGAGTTTTTAAGATTCGAAGGTGGCGGAGAGCTTTTTCTTTAATGTGTAGAATATGGTCTTGCGAGGACAGTTTGGAGTCAAAAATGACACCTAGGAATTTGCCAGAGGAACGGCATTGGAGTGGAGTGCCATATAAGAAGAGTGGGGGTAGGGGACCTACACGTGAGCGAGAGAAAAGGATGGAGAAAGATTTAGAGGTAGAAAAGCGGAAGCCATGGTTTGTGGCCCAGGAAGATACTGATGAGATTGCAGATTGAAGAAATTGGTAGAGATTTGGTATGGATGTGCCAGAGGCATAGATGGTTAAATCAT
>NC_051389.1:31471347-31480731 GCF_015228065.2 Penaeus monodon
CATCACTATAGAATTGGGCACTATGGTTACACATCCGGCAATCAGGGACGGACGCAAATGGGTCCGATCCTAATAAAATCACCATCACTGATGAGTTCCTCACCTTCTCACTCACGGTCCCTGACTTCATGGCAGTCAAGTTATTCACCCCACAGGGACCCATTATCCTTTCCAGTGCCTATACAAAACCAAACACTAATTTGTCTCATGCAGACTTCAACTAATTATTGAATTATACAAACTTCCCAGTCTTCTTTGCCGGAGATATCAACGCTACCCACACGACACTACACCACAGCACTACCAATGCACACGGTAGGCAACTCCTTTTTATTTTTGAAACCAAAAGACTCCACTACAAAGGACCCGACTTCACCTCATACACAAATAGAGGAAAGGGCCACCCTGATCTCGTTTTCGGGAACAGGGCAGCACTTGCCTATCACACACACCTACAACCCGGTCCGAATCACCAATACTAAACAAAGAAAGACGATCTTTTCGGTATAAACAAGCAGACTGGGTCGTTTAAATCTAATTTAAATTATCAAAACTTTGAATTTAATCTTGACGGGCTTGATTCCCAAACAATAGATGGGCATTGGAATTACATCTTCGCCTCCATCGCCTCAACTATGCTGAGCACCATCCCCAGGTCTCAGTATAAAACTCGCATATCATTTCAGCCATCTGAAAGGACAAAACGTCTCCTGACCTGTTTTCGAAGTCGTTTTACTCAAAATTTAAACAGATTAAACCATGTCCGATGGGACTTATCTATAGTCTTGATAACAACCGACAAAAATATTGAACAGACTTAGTTAAGAAAGCAGAATGCAACAGAGTTCGCAATTCACGGGAATTTTGGCAAAAAATAAACAACTTCCCCCACTTCTCTCACCTCATTCATAATAATGCAAAAGTTTCAGATCCCGTGGATGTTATTAAAATTTTTGAAGTTTTCTACCCTCATCCTCCTCATCCCCTGTTCATTCACAGAATTCAAGAAATTGATACCTGGAGTCAAGAGAACAGGGTAGAAACTAACCCAGAACCAATTATCCGACTGGACAGGCTGGACGACACCTGCGAACTCACAGCCCCATCTCGTGTGAGGAAGTAAAAGAGAAAATAAAGGTTTCCTCGTAAGGCTCCAGGCTCCTCACAGATCGGACGCGACGCTCTTATTCACCTTCCTGACAACCTTCTGCAAGATTTGACTCACCTTTACAACGCCTCTCTCGCTACCGGCTGTTTTCCCTCTCCCTTTAAGACTGCTGTAGTGGCCCTCATTCCTAAGCCACAAAAAGACCTGACTGGCCCCAAGAGTTATCACCCTATTAGTATACTCGAGACACTAGGCAAATTTTTCGAAAAAAAATCACAAACACTCGACTAAGGTGGTATCTCGAAGACCATAACCTTCTCTCACACAAACAATTCGGCTTTCGCTCGCATCGCTCGACGCAGGACGCACTCAACATCATCACAAACTACATAAAAACAACAAAGACCGACGACTAAAGACTGTTCTTGTCACAAAAGATGTTGAGTGAGCCTTTGACACGGTCTGGCATGCTGGCCTCAAGTACAAGCTGTGCACAAAATTTAACTTCCCACCTTTGATCAAAAAGTTACTCTACAATTTTTTTGATAGCCGCAGATTAAAATTTTAAAAAATAAACAAAGTTTCAGGCACCATTTCAGTGCACACTGCAGCATACTCAGCCAACACTCTATACACTATACACAAACGACCTTCCAGAACCCACACACACCAATTATAATCGTGCATTTGTGGTAGTTTTGCTCTTGCCTCACAAAATGTTCAGTCTCTCTCAGTCCGTTGCTAAGAAAAAAAGTACATTTTTGTGTTCTTTAAAGCCGGCTGATTTTGTCTTTCACGGTGCAAGATGAAGCTACGCTGTAAACAGTTCTAACGTCATGACAAATGTGTGGCATAACAACGTAGGGGCGACTTTAAAAGGCCAGTACGGTAGCGCATATTGAAATCCGGTAATCTTGTGTCTGTTGTAATATATACATTATATTTATCAGTATTAATATAAATTAATGGTGTAATATAAATTAATGTGTTAAAAAAATCCAAATAATACATTGAAATATATAAGAGCGAAGTGAATATTTATTAAGCGCTCTCCCCCCAATCCCTTGCCCGTTGTTGTCGTGGGGGGGCTTAGGAGGCGGAGACTGGGACCCAATGATGGGGAACTCCCCAACCTTGGGACTCAGCCCTCGACTCAACTAATTTTGCATGGTCTTTATTTTCCTTCCCACTTTTCGTTTCTGTCCCTTCACCAAACCCTTCTGCTATCCACCTCCTAAGGTGTGAGAGCCGTGCTGAAAGGATGAAAGGCTGACTTTGTGCCAGTCCGAACGGCCGAGGGAGCCATGGGCACGGTATTCCCCTGTTTTAGTTATCTAGCCCTACCCCAAGGGGACCCTGAGGGGGGACTGTTTTTACCCCCAAACATAACCCAAGGCTTCCCATGGCCAGTAATGAAAAACTTATCCCCACTATTGGGGGCAATGAGGCTTGCCCCTTTATCAAATAGCCCAACGATGAAACCCACCAGATTCCCTGGACCCCAGGCTCTCCTTTGACCACGGCTCCGAACACTGCAAAAAACTACCCCCTCATCAATACCTACTAGTACAGTAGCCAACAATCAATCCTTAAGGAACATTTCCACTTCCCAGCAATCTAAAACTTCAACACCTTACCCCCACAACCTCCAACATCAACCACCCCATCCTCCCTTATTAATACCTTACAGCCTTATTGCCCACTCCCCAAACACTACCTCCCTTTAACCCACTACTCCAATCTTCGTCACGCCCCCGCCCTTCTACTACCCCTATCTCTACAAAAATTTAATACCCTCTTTAGCGCAGCCAAATGGGACCGATTTTTCGTGATCTCTCCCACAGCTCCCTACTCTGAAACCCCCTTCTCTCCAACATGTCCCAAAAAAAAGTAGGTAAAGTCTCTTTCCGTAGCCGACCCGACCGCTCCCGTCTTGTCACCCGTAAACATCCGAAAACCAAGCTATAGCATTAACAAAACTAAAAAGACCTATATGGTAACCCCATCCTTGCAGAACCCCATCCAACCCTCAATACTTGCACCGGAACAGTTTCAATCTCCCCAGCAAATTGCCCAATCTATGACAAAGATTGGTCAGATTGTGGAGAAGATCTACTTGCCTGTCTCACAGACTATGATGCAACATCAGTACAATGCTAATACCATTCCCCCAGAGGTCATCGAAAGAAACCCACTAAAAATAGCCAAAATTTCCTTCCGTAGGCATGACCCTTCCCCTTTAACGTCTACATAGGAGGAGAATCCCTCCCTGTTCGTCCATACCAACCCCTTCCACGTCAGTGCCAAAATTGCCCAACCTGGCCATACCCAATCTAACTGCCCTGCACAATCACGCACATGTGCCAACTGTGGCGGCCCCCATAATGTATTTTATAGGGTTTCCCACCTAAATTTGGTCTGAGGTAGCAACTCTCCAGATTCAACTTGGACTCACACTAGGAAGCCCCGACAAGAAGCCAGTCAACGTGGTTTCTCCCTTACTCCTTACTCCAGTAATACTGCTCATTTACCAATTCTCCCAACCACCCCCTACATCTAACCCCCCTCTTCACTTTTACCTTCCCCAGTCAAACTCTTTGCCTCTAAATCCGACCTCCAATTTACTACAGATCTCAACCCCCACTACAATCCCAAACACCCCCCCTCCCCCTCCTCGCACTACCCGAACAAAAGAAAAAAACGTTCCACCCCCTTTTCCCTCCCCAACAATACCTCCCCTTTCCTTGCCCCTATGCTTGGGACACCAGTCCTTTTTCCCCCTCAAAAGAAACCCTTTTACCCCCAAAAACCCCCCGAACCAACTCAGAAGAAGAAACCTTTGAAAATATAAAGTTTCCCTACTAAAAAATGACATCAACCCCCAAAAACTTACAACCCGCCCCTTTCCACACTCCAAGAAAACTGGAATCCCCCTTTCCCTAACGTACCCCCCCTAACCCTATCCCCACCCCCCCCCAAAACACAGCCACCCCCCCGCCCCCAACCCCCCCCACTTTTAACCTCCCACCTTTCCCCTCACCCCTTTCACTCCCCCTACGACGTGAACCCTTAGTAACTCATTAACTTCAAAAGTCAAACACACCACCAGACATCCAACCCACACATCCTACGCCGTGCCCGTTTAAAAACAATGTCCCTTTTGTTTCCCCATCTACCCCCCCCCACCACCTCCCAACCTATAGACATCCTTACAGAACCCCCAAATTTTTTCTTTTAAAACCATTCTCTTTTCCCCAAAAAGCATACATATTCTATCTAATCTAACCCCACCAACCCGACCCAACCCTTCACTCACCCAATTCCTTGCCCCCCTTTGACAATAATCACTAACTCAACCACCCTTCCCTAACATTAACTATAGTGCTACATGACCTTAGATGTCTAGCACATTTATCTTGCTTTTAACCATTAAACATTAACCATTATTAAGCGCTCAAGAATTTCAGCAATAAAATTACGGACTACACTGAACGCATAAACTGTTACTGCGGTGTTTCATATACATGACGTTTATAGTATGCACGGAAATACGATTATCGGTTAAGTGACATTTGACTAAACCCCATTTTTGGGACCGATTTTTGGTTCAAATCGCGATCATTTGTTATTTTGAGCTGGTAAGTTCCTGTTTAAACGCTATAAGATGACAGTGTCCATTTCCCTCTATCTTTGTGCGACCCTCTAGGTAATATTACCGATATCGGTGCTCTTTGTTTCAAATATCGTAAAGTGCGAATCAAAATTCGGACAATCGACGAAACGTAAAAAAATATCGACGATCTCGCTGTATTAAAGTATTTTTTCCAACGAGTCAGTTATTACGATCACTTATTTCAACAGAGCTTTCGTAAATGGGACGCCACACAGGGATCCAGGGGGTGGAGCAAAGGGCTTTCGGTGGCGTTATGGCCCTAGAAAAGTTAAGTTAAGTAAGGGCAAAGGGCTTTCGGTGGCGTTATGGCCCAAGAAAAGTTAAGTTAAGTTAAGTAAGTTTATTTACCACCCTGGCTATCTGCCCAGGCAGATAGCCAGGGTGGGCAATCATGATTACAGTTTTACATATATCTGACATACTACAGTAGTCTGTAACTACTGTAATTGTACAAGGTAAAATATAAATATAAATCATACATCATACACAAAATATTACTTTCAAATGCTTTTGCCACTGTGTTTAATTAACATTGTTATTTGTTTACGGTAGTTATTACATAGTAAATTTAGGGTATAGTATGAGTATATCTTCCAATATATCAGATAAAATGAAATATTCACATAGTTCTTTATACCTCATGTTAGGTGGCCTGAAAGGCTGTATCACATGACATTCCGAGATATAGTGCTCAAGCGTTCGTTTGTTTTCTTCGTTACACAGTCTATGTCTAGGCTTGCTATCGCTATACTGATCGTAGTGCCTTATGGTACAGCTTTCAGGCCAGATTTTATCGAAAGATTGGTTTGAATCCCACAGAGTTTATAGAAAGTTAGTGCGTCGGCCCGTAGGCTTTCAAAGATGGCGGGCGTGTCCGTAGAGTTTCACAATGCGATTTCATAGTTTTTCATGATGTTTTACGCTTTTCTGTATTCTTTCTATATGTCAGTTTTACCCATAATTTCCCTGATATACTCCATGCCCTCCCCTGCTATCGGGACTATCAAATCAAGATTGTCATGGAGATGATCATATCTCCTCAACGATTCATTTGCACAAGGAACAACCCTAGAATCGTTGAAAGCAATGGATTTCATGCAGAAAAATATCAAACTTGTTTCGAAAGTAACCCACAACCCTCTTATACTATTGACCGAAACACACTGTTTGGGCCATTACTGCCGAATCTTATACTATTTGTAATTCTAGATGGTTTTCTTTCATAGTTCTTCTATTTATTGAACTTTAAAAAAAAGTTAAATCAAAAACAGAAATGAACGGTTCTGGTGTTTTACTAGGAGAGTGACAGTGTACATAAACCAATATAATTATCTTTATCTTTTTATATCAGATCACAGGTCACTGTTATAATCCACTGTCGTAGGAAGTCCGTTACAAAGTTAAGAAATAAATAAACACAAAAACACAAAAGGCGACAGCGTGCCGTCCTGGCGACCCCCAGCCTGCCCTCTCTCTGTCTCAGGTGTGTCTGTGGCGGGCTTCCCCCCAGGTGCGCATCCTCACCTTCACGGCAATTAGCCACTACACAATGCGCTAGTTTCCTTCTGCGCAGCAATTTGTGCTTTATTTCCGAGTCTTTAAAATGCTTACTCAATACGTATACCTCTCAACTTGTGGGTGGTTCCTTTGTTTATCATGAGTCCTGCACAGGTGTTTTTGTCTGCATCCTGGTTCTCGCGCCTTATGCAGTGCTCTTGTTTTGTCTCTGCAATTGCTCGTGCGTGCCAGTCCGATTGCAAAAACTGATCACGACATCTCTATTGACTGCTTCAGAGGGTGCCAGTGGCTCATAGCCTGTGATGTCTGAGTACCATCTAGCCGAGGGGGAGGATCTCATTTTCTCTTTGTGAAGCTGCAGGAGGAAGGTACGAGCTGTGGCATTACACTTCTCCCTTAAGATTTTTCAGCTCGGTTTTATGATCATGGGTTTTGGGGGCATACCCCTGCCAATGTCAGCTAGTCTGTCAGCAAGCACATTCCCTCTGATGCCTATGTGGCTAAGGACCCAGTTTATGATTATTATTCTACCCTAAGCAATAATCCTGTGCACTATGGTGAGCACAGTGGTCAGGAAGTAGATATTGTCTTTGGGTAAGCTTTGCTGTAGACAGTCAGTGGCTGCCCTGGAGGACCACGTGTCCTTCCCTCAGGGACGCGTAGGCTAGGGCTCTCATGATCACAACTGCCTTTACTTGTATCGAGGAGGCATGGATTGTGTGGCATCCTTTGCTGTAAAGCTGGCACCTGCAGTGTGGCTTAAGGGATCGACTGATCCATCCGTGAAGTAGGTTCTACTACCCGGAGGAGTGATGGCTGCAATGACCCTCTCAGCTTTAGCCTTTAGACTAGGCATGGGGTATTGATTCTTTCTCCTTGACAAGCTTATAACAGAAAACTCGATCAAGGTTTGTGCCCACAGTGGGGCGTTAATAAAGTCGAGGTGGGGGGGGAGTCGTTCTTTTAGCTGATAATGTATCAATACTCTGGCTGTGTGGGCATATTCAGGAGCTGTTTGCAAAGAGCTCGTGATCTTGTTCTAGGCGCTGAGTATTTTTTGTCTCATGTTTGGTTCTTGGGTGCCCTTTGAAAGGAACTGAGCTATTATCAGATCAGTTCGTGAGTCCAGGGGGAGAAGGTTTGCCTCCATGAGAAGGTTGAGGACCTTTGTCCACTTTGGGGCACCCAGAATAATCCTGGCAGCTTCATTTTGAATTGTCTTCAAATTTCTCTTAATCTTAGCTTTGTGGCAATCAGGGAGACAGAAGCATAGTCCACAATAGGACGGATGGCATGTACAAAGAATAATCCTAGTACTTTAGTACTAAAGTACTTAGTACTCCTATGTGTCTACCTATTCTAAGTCCATTCCCTGGATTTTCAGACTTGTGCCTTGAACATTGTGTCTCAGAGCTCTTTAGTCCTGTCTTACAACACTCCTCAGATACAAGGTCCAGATAGCGCTGTTCTCTACATAGGCAGTGTGGTCCAGTGGAGATGATTGCAAGATCGTCTACATAGGAGATGATCTTGCCCCCCACTGGGGGATGTATGTTGAGGATACAGCACATTAGGGTGTCGAAAAGGGCCGGACTGAGGACCCCACCCTGTGTTGTTCCATTTTCTAGTAGCATGTGCTGTGATAGGTGGCCTTGGAAACTGGCTTTGGCTGTGCTGTTCCTAAAATAGTCACCTATCCAAGCCAAGAACTTTCCTCTGATTCCCTTCTGGATCAGGGTCTCTGAATGCAAGAGGACTTGCTAATTCAAAAGCCTTCTCCAGGTCTAAGAATACTACCACAGATGTGCCAGTGCTAATTTTGCTTAAGAGTGTGGCTATGCTGTGTGATGTGCTCATGCCCTTGTGAACCGATGGAGGTGTCCATGTGGAGGTCCATTTTCCATTGGAGTCGGTTTAGTACCATCCTCTCAGCCGTCTTGCCAGACATTGAGGAGAGAGATTGGTAGATGATAGCTCACCTGACCCGTCGCCACAGCTCTGTAAGGGTGGTTCTGTGGACAAAAAACTCACACCATTCCAGCCACTCTTCCTGCAAATTGGCATCCCTGACAGCTTCCCTTAGGAGGGCTAAGTTGTCAGGGGTTCTTTACCTTAATGGAATTGTTTTCTGCACATGTTCACTCTGTGGTTGACCTCCTTAATCTCAAAATCCATTAAAGAACCAGGAATCTTTATAAATCCTGGACCATGGCCGAGTATTAGGTATGGTCTGTGAGGCTGCTGTTTTATGGCATTTATAAGTCTGGCTTCAAGCACTTCCACATTTTCACTGTGTGGGAGTTTATTGCATCTAAGACAGGGGAGCAAGACATTCTGAAGGGCTTGCCAGTTGGCCTTCTCTGTTTTCCCCTCTTGGATTTGCTTGTGGCATTTGACTGGGCCAGCATCCATGATGGCCACTTGTGACAGTCTCATCGACACACCATCTGATTCTCTCCACTAGAGCCACAGTGGCCAAGGTGAGGTCTAGGACCCCTCCTCTGACATGCATTGGCTCTTGGGTATTGAGAAGAGTGATCTTGGGGAATGTCTCAAACACACTGGTTATGTGATAGCCTGCCGCATCCGGTGCCCTGTAGAGAACCAGGATGGGGTGGTGTATATTAAAATCTCCCCTATGATCACTCGGTCTTGTTCTGCAGTAGCACAGACCTGGCTGATGTCTAAGCTGATCCTACAGAATGGCCTGCTGTACACACTGTACAACTTGAGGACCCCCCGGCCAGGTGAATCTCAAAAGCAAGAGATTCAACATTGTTTCCACAGTGTGGTGCAATCCCTTGCGGAGCAAGGAATTGTTACTCTGACCAGGGATTGATGATTATTTAAAATTATCTGCCGCGTCAACAGCTAAGGTCATTAGCGGCGAATACCTTGTTAACTAGAAATATTAAAATGTTTAAACTTTAAAAATCTATCAATAAATATCTTACAATAATAATAGATAGATTAAAAATCAAACATTAATATTATGCTCTAAGGCATAAAATTATTGCATAAACATTATGCATAATTAAATTTTTTTGAAAATATTAGTCTCCCTAAGGAAATTAATAAGACCCTC
>NC_051389.1:31480831-31490831 GCF_015228065.2 Penaeus monodon
TTACAATTAAGCTTTTGCACTGTGAAACATACATCATACACAAAATATTACTTTCAAATGCTTTTGCCACTGTGTTTAATTAACATTGTTATTTGTTTACGGTAGTTATTACATAGTAAATTTAGGGTATAGTATGAGTATATCTTCCAATATATCAGATAAAATGAAATATTCACATAGTTCTTTATACCTCATGTTAGGTGGCCTGAAAGGCTGTATCACATGACATTCCGAGATATAGTGCTCAAGCGTTCGTTTGTTTTCTTCGTTACACAGTCTATGTCTAGGCTTGCTATCGCTATACTGATCGTAGTGCCTTATGGTACAGCTTTCAGGCCAGATTTTATCGAAAGATTGGTTTGAATCCCACAGAGTTTATAGAAAGTTAGTGCGTCGGCCCGTAGGCTTTCAAAGATGGCGGGCGTGTCCGTAGAGTTTCACAATGCGATTTCATAGTTTTTCATGATGTTTTTACGCTTTTTCTGTATTCTTTCTATATGTCAGTTTTACCCCATAATTTCCCTGATATACTTCATGCTCTCCCCTGCTATCGGGACTATCAAATCAAGATTGTCATGGAGATGATCATATCTCCTCAACGATTCATTTGCACAAGGAACAACACCTAGAATCGTTGACAGCAATGGATTTCATGCAGAAAAATATCAAAATTGTTTCGAAAGTAACCCACTACCCTCTTATACATATTGACCGAAAACACACTGTTTGGGCCATTACTGCCGAATCTTATACTATT
The DNA here is from genome assembly GCF_015228065.2 of Penaeus monodon. Classification (NCBI taxonomy): domain Eukaryota; kingdom Metazoa; phylum Arthropoda; class Malacostraca; order Decapoda; family Penaeidae; genus Penaeus; species Penaeus monodon. The sequence continues at coordinate 31,481,589 of NC_051389.1, forward strand.
TGTAATTCTAGATGGTTTTCTTTCATAGTTCTTCTATTTATTGAACTTTAAAAAAAAGTTAAATCAAAAACAGAAATGAACGGTTCTGGTGTTTTACTAGGAGAGTGACAGTGTACATAAACCAATATAATTATCTTTATCTTTTTATATCAGATCACAGGTCACTGTTGTAATCCAATGTCGTAGGAAGTCTGTTACAAAGTTCAGAAATAAATAAACACAAAAACACAAAAGGCGACAGCGTGCCGTCCTGGTGAACCCCGGCCTGCCCTCTCTCTGTCTCAGGTGTGTGTGTGGCGGGCTTCCCCCAGGTGCGCATCCTCACCTTCACGGCAATTAGCCACTACACAATGCGCTAGTTTCCTTCTGCGCAGCAATTTGTGCTTTATTTCCGAGTCTTTAAAATGCTTACTCAATACGTATACCTCTCAACTTGTGGGTGGTTCCTTTGTTTATCATGAGTCCTGCACAGGTGTTTTTGTCTGCATCCTGGTTCTCGCGCCTTATGCAGTGCTCTTGTTTTGTCTCTGCAATTGCTCGTGCGTGCCAGTCCGATTGCAAATCTGATCACGACATCTCTATTGACTGCTTCAGAGGGTGCCAGTGGCTCATAGCCTGTGATGTCTGAGTACCATCTAGCCGAGGGGGAGGATCTCATTTTCTCTTTGTGAAGCTGCAGGAGGAAGGTACGAGCTGTGGCATTACACTTCTCCCTTAAGATTTTTCAGCTCGGTTTTATGATCATGGGTTTTGGGGGCATACCCCTGCCAATGTCAGCTAGTCTGTCAGCAAGCACATTCCCTCTGATGCCTATGTGGCTAAGGACCCAGTTTATGATTATTATTCTACCCTAAGCAATAATCCTGTGCACTATGGTGAGCACAGTGGTCAGGAAGTAGATATTGTCTTTGGGTAAGCTTTGCTGTAGACAGTCAGTGGCTGCCCTGGAGGACCACGTGTCCTTCCCTCAGGGACGCGTAGGCTAGGGCTCTCATGATCACAACTGCCTTTACTTGTATCGAGGAGGCATGGATTGTGTGGCATCCTTTGCTGTAAAGCTGGCACCTGCAGTGTGGCTTAAGGGATCGACTGATCCATCCGTGAAGTAGGTTCTACTACCCGGAGGAGTGATGGCTGCAATGACCCTCTCAGCTTTAGCCTTTAGACTAGGCATGGGGTATTGATTCTTTCTCCTTGACAAGCTTATAACAGAAAACTCGATCAAGGTTTGTGCCCACAGTGGGGCGTTAATAAAGTCGAGGTGGGGGGGGAGTCGTTCTTTGAGCTGATAATGTATCAATACTCTGGCTGTGTGACATATTCAGGAGCTGTTTGCAAAGAGCTCGTGATCTTGTTCTAGGCGCTGAGTATTTTTTGTCTCATGTTTGTGTTCTTGGGTGCCCTTTGAAAGGAACTGAGCTATTATCAGATCAGTTCGTGAGTCCAGGGGGAGAAGGTTTGCCTCCATGAGAAGGTTGAGGACCTTTGTCCACTTTGGGGCACCCAGAATAATCCTGGCAGCTTCATTTTGAATTGTCTTCAAATTTTCTCTTAATCTTAGCTTTGTGGCAATCAGGGAGACAGAAGCATAGTCCACAATAGGACGGATGGCATGTACAAAGAATAATCCTAGTACTTTAGTACTAAAGTACTTAGTACTCCTATGTGTCTACCTATTCTAAGTCCATTCCCTGGATTTTCAGACTTGTGCCTTGAACATTGTGTCTCAGAGCTCTTTAGTCCTGTCTTACAACACTCCTCAGATACAAGGTCCAGATAGCGCTGTTCTCTACATAGGCAGTGTGGTCCAGTGGAGATGATTGCAAGATCGTCTACATAGGAGATGATCTTGCCCCCCACTGGGAGATGTATGTTGAGGATACAGCACATTAGGGTGTCGAAAAGGGCCGGACTGAGGACCCCACCCTGTGTTGTTCCATTTTCTAGTAGCATGTGCTGTGATAGGTGGCCTTGGAAACTGGCTTTGGCTGTGCTGTTCCTAAAATAGTCACCTATCCAAGCCAAGAACTTTCCTCTGATTCCCTTCTGGATCAGGGTCTCTTGAATAGCAAGAGGACTTGCTAATTCAAAAGCCTTCTCCAGGTCTAAGAATACTACCACAGATGTGCCAGTGCTAATTTTGCTTAAGAGTGTGGCTATGCTGTGTGATGTGCTCATGCCCCTTGTGAACCGATGGAGGTGTCCATGTGGAGGTCCATTTTCCATTGGAGTCGGTTTAGTACCATCCTCTCAGCCGTCTTGCCAGACATTGAGGAGAGAGATTGGTAGATGATAGCTCACCTGACCCGTCGCCACAGCTCTGTAAGGGTGGTTCTGTGGACAAAAAACTCACACCATTCCAGCCACTCTTCCTGCAAATTGGCATCCCTGACAGCTTCCCTTAGGAGGGCTAAGTTGTCAGGGGTTCTTTACCTTTGGAATTGTTTTCTGCACATGTTTACTCTGTGGTTGACCTCCTTAATCTCAAAATCCATTAAAGTACCAGGAATCTTTATAACTCCTGGACCATTGCCGAGTTTTAGGTATGGTCTGTGAGGCTGCTTGTTTTATGGCATTTATAAGTCTGGCTTCAAGCACTTCCACATTTTCACTGTGTGGGAGTTTATTGCATCTAAGACAGGGGAGCAAGACATTCTGAAGGGCTTGCCAGTTGGCCTTCTCTGTTTCCCATCTTGGATTTGCTTGTGGCATTTGACTGGGCCAGCATCCATGATGGCCACTTGTGACAGTCTCATCGACACACCATCTGATTCTCTCCACTAGAGCCACAGTGGCCAAGGTGAGGTCTAGGACCCCTCCTCTGACATGTATTGGCTCTTGGGTATTGAGAAGAGTGATCTTGGGGAATGTCTCAAACACATTGGTTATGTAATAGTCTGCCGCATCCGGTGCCCTGTAGAGAACCAGGATGGGGTGGTGTATATTAAAATCTCCCCCTATGATCACTCGGTCTTGTTCTGCAGTAGCACAGACCTGGCTGATGTCTAAGTTCCTACAGAATGGCCTGCTGTACACACTGTACAACTTGAGGACCCCCCGGCCAGGTGAATCTCAACAGCAAGAGATTCAACATTGTTTCCACAGTGTGGTGCAATCCCTTGCGGAGCAAGGAATTGTTACTCTGACCAGGGATTGATTGATTATTTAAAATTATCTGCCGCGTCAACAGCTAAGGTCATTAGCGGCGAATACCTTGTTAACTAGAAATATTAAAATGTTTAAAACTTTAAAAATCTATCAATAAATATCTTACAAATAATAATAGATAGATTAAAAATCAAACATTAATATTATGCTCTAAGTGCATAAAATTATTGCATAAACATTATGCATAATTAAATTTTATTGAAAATATTAGTCTCCCTAAGGAAATTAATAAGACCCTCTATGTCACAATCTTCCCCCAATACGTTTTTCAGTGTATATGGGGGAGACAAGTACATACGTCTTTGGTCTGAGAATGTTGCACATCTTTCCACTACATGTGCGATCGTTAATGGCTCTTGGCATCCTTCACAAAGTGGTTCATTTTTAGCCATCATTGGCCCATGAGTCAGTCTTGTGTGCCCGATTCTTATTCTTGTTAATACAACTTCCACTTTTCGGTTGGGATGGATGCTAGTCGTCCAACTGCCAAGGTCATCTCTAATGTCTCGCAGTTTGTTTCTGGAGGTATGCCTCCATTGTTCCCTCCATTTATCACGAAGACATCTTCTGATGCTGGGTTTCAGGTCGGTGTGTGGGAGAGGAAAACGAGCATCACAAGGCTGAGCGGCAGCTGCCTTTGCCTTCTGATCAGCTCGCTCATTCCCACTGATACCAACATGCGCTGGCACCCAACATAGAGTTATCTTTTTACGTGTTGACATCAGTGCAAGCCAATCTTGAACCTCCCTCACTAATGGATGTGATGAGTTTAAGCTCTTGATTGCTTGTAAGGCACTACGAGAGTCACAATATATCACAACAGAATGGTTCGTAAGATCTCTAGTCATCTTAACTGCTGTAAGGATGGCATGTAACTCTGCAGTGAAGATCAAGGCTGCTAGAGAAAGATTGCCAGATGCAATCTTCCTTCTGCTCACTGCTGCAAAACCCACGCCATTTTCAGATTTCGAACCATCTGTATAAATTGCATCTGATCCCCGGTATTTAGAAATGTGCTGAAGAAATTTCTCTCGGACTTCTGCTTCGGATCTCTCCCCTTTCCCAATTCCGACTAAATCCAGCTCAACTTGATTAGTCCAAGGCGGAAATTGGGGAATTCCAACAGCCAGAACCTTAGTGAGACTCAAATTAAGATCTTCCACAAGATTCCTCATTCTCCTACCATAGGATCGGCTATCTTCAAGGGGGTTGAAAACCAATCTGGATGTAGGAGATCCTGGAATCCTTTGTAGTCTCGTGTAGTAAATCAGGTTCATGTATTCTCGGTGTAATGAAAGAGGTGGTTCTCCACTCTCAGCATACAGGGACTCCACAGGTGAAGACCTGAAAGCCCCAGTACAGATTCTGAGAGCTTCATTATGAACCGAGTCTAACATCCGTAGAACAGTGGGAGTTGCAGATGAATAAGCTTCACATCCATAATCAAGCTTACTACGAATAAGCGCTCGGTAAAGCCGCAGTAGCGTTGTGCGGTCTGCACCCCAAGATAGATGTGAAAGAAAGAAAGAAATACTAAGTGCTTTTGTAGCCTTTACTTTCAACTGTTTGATGTGAGGCACCCATGTAAGCCTTGAGTCAAAAATTAGACCCCAAGTACTTCACCTCTTGGACAAATTGCAGTGGGTTTGCTCCTAAATAGAGGGAAGGATGGAATTTTCCTCGTTTGTGGAAATGTATAGCCATGGTCTTGCTTGGGGAAAATTTGAACCCATGATATGTTGTCCACTGTACAACCTGATTTATTGCAGCCTGCATGTGTCCTTGCACATCCTGTAAGCTTCCTCCTGAGCAGTACAGTGTAAAGTCATCCACATACAGATTACATGAGACAGAACTTGGAACAGCCTTTACAATGTCATTTATAGCAATGGCAAACAGGGTCACACTTGAGACACTCCCTTGTGGGACCCCTTCCAGCTGATCTTCCAGGTTAGAGAAACTGTTTCCCACCCGAACTCTAAATTTCCTGTTAGCAAGGAAACTTTGTATGAAGGTAGGCAATGCTCCTCTTAAGCCAATGTCATACAACTTCTTGAGTATGCCATGCTTCCAAGTAGTATCATAAGCCTTTTCAAGGTCAAAGAAGACTGCTATCATGTGACGTCGCTGTGCGAAGGAATTCTGTATAGCAGTTTCCATCCTTACAAGTGCATCTGTGGTCGATCTCAATCTTCTAAACCCATATTGATATGGAGTCAGCACGTTTTCCTTTTCTAGCATCCATGTCAACCTGAAGTTTACCATTTTCTCCATCAGCTTGCAGATGCAGCTGGTGAGGGAGATTGGTCTGTAATTTCCTGGTGTGGAAGCATCCTTGCCAGGTTTAGGGACAGGAATGATTATAGACTCTTTCCATGTGGATGGCACTGTACCCTCCCTATATATCCTATTGAATAGGTCCAACAAGAACTTTTGGGATCTCTCTGGTAAGTGAGATATCATTTGGTATGGAATATCGTCACTTCCTGGGGCAGTCTTACGGCAGAGCTGCAAAGCAGAGTCCATCTCCTTGCTCAAAAATGGCAAGTTGTATGGAAGTTCTGCTGCAGTCCTACTGAAGAACAACACTGGGTGTTGTTCCTGTTCAGCCCGAAGAGTGGAGAATCGGGCAGTGTAAGATGCTCCAGAGGAGATCTCTGCCATGGATTTAGCTAGCTCATTAGCAACATCTTTTTTATCTGTGATGATTATGCCATCAATCTTCAAAGCAGGTGGTGACAGTGATGTGCTCTTTCCAGCGATCTTACGCACCTTGTCCCATACCCATGCTAAGGGGGTCCCAGAGTTAATCAAGGAGACATACTGTCTCCATGACGTCCGTCTGGCCTCCTTTAGCACTCGCCTGGCCTTGGCTCGGGTCTTTTTGTAATGGATCAAGGTTACATCACTGGGGCGTCGTTTCAACTGCCTTAATGCAGCTTTTCTTGCTCTGACAGCTTGTTGGCATTCATCAGACCACCATGGTACCGGAGGTCGACGTTGGAATGGATGCTTCTGCTGCAAGGTGAATTCGTGATGTGAAGTGATTAACAGCATCTTGAACACACTGGAAATCATTCACAGATCCATGCAATACTGCAGTTGATCTAAAAAGATTCCAGTCCGCATGTTCAAGTCGCCATCTCTGCACTCCATTGGCTGGAATACCATTCACCTCCTCCAAAAGTATTGGAAAATGGTCGCTTCCATGTAAGTCTTCCATAACCTGCCAAGTGAAATTCATCTGTGAATCAGGTGAGACAATTGACAGGTCTATATTGGAGAATGTCCCAGTTTGAATTTGGAAATGTGTGGGAGTGTCACTGTTCAATAAAACTGCATCTACTCTTCGGAGCAAGGACTCCAAGGCCCTTCCTCGAGGGTTGCACAAAGTGTCTCCCCAGAGGTGATGCCGACCATTGAAATCTCCCAAGAGTAGAAATGGATGTGGCAACTGCCCAAGTAGATCTTCCAAATCATTATGTTGAGATTATGTGGAGGAAGGTAGATAGATGCAACAGTGTAAGGTCGTGTCAAGCCTATTCTCACAGCCTTCACCTGCAGTGTTGTCTGCAGGTGGATGGCCTGGAAGGGAATATCTTGACGTACCATTACTGCTACTCCTCCATGAGGTCCATTCTCAAAAGTCCCATAATGGGCTTGAATTTGGAATCCTCTCAGGGAAATCGGATGATTTTCCCTGGTCATAATCTCTTGTAGGCATACACAAACTGGGTTACATGAAGCTATCAGATGTTGCAGTTCTTCCCATTTTGCATGAATTCCCTGACAGTTCCATTGGATTAGGGTATCCAGTTCTTTAAACTATTTTTTCATAAGGTGTTTAGCAGCACCTGTGGTCATGGTTTGCCCTACACCTTTAGGCTGTCCCTTTCCTGGATCTTGGGAGAGTCTTTTGAGGGGTTGTTTACCCGTGGAACTAGTTTCCACAGGCTTCCTTTTGACAGGCTCAGGATTTCTTTGCCTGGACAAAGAACGGACCTGAGCCTTTGCTTCAGGGGCATTCTGCCTAGCAGCAGAGGCCCCTGTGGATGTGGTGGCAGCTGGAGCTGTCACTGTTGAGACCCCTGGAGCCCTTCCTGACGGCTCCAAAGACCCCACCTTGAAATTAGTCTTTTGAACAGACTCAGGATTCCTTTGCCTGGGCAAAGGACAAACCCGAGCCTTTGGTTCAGGGGCATTCTGCCTAGCAGCAGAGGCCCCTGTGGATATGGTGGCAGCTGGGGCTGTCACCATTGAGGCCTCTGGAGCCTCACCTGATGGCTCCAAAGACCTTACTTTGGGAGGAGGAGTCTCTTCAATAGACCCCTCACTCCTACTCCGTTTCTGGTGGAATTCACCAGAGGCAGTTTCAGCAATTGGGGACTGAGGTTTAAAAGAAGTGGCAGAGTGTGTGGTGTAAGAAGCATTGGAAGGCAAGGGTTGGTGGGAAGGAGGATGGGCCATAACCGAAGCAAAGGATTTACCTGGCTGTGCAAACAGCACACGGGCACGTCGCTTTGCCTCTGGAAAACTAACTTTCTCCTTGCTCCTTATTATCAATACTTCTTTCTCAAATTTGTACCTTTTACACTGCTTTGAAGAAGCTTCATGAGCTTCTTTGCAGTGGTAACAGCATATTGGACCTGGACAGTTGTCATCTCCTTGATGACCTGTCGTACCACACTTAACACATATTCTTGGTTGTCCATTTTCCTCAAAACGGCAAGAGTTGGCTCCATGCCCATAACCCTGGCAGTGGAAGCACCGCATAGGGTTGGGTACATATGGCTTTACCTTGAGGTGGTACCATGCCAACTTAACTGATTCTGGAAGGACCAACGTATTAAAAGTTAGAAGGAGAGCTGGTGTAGACTGTTCCAAACCGTCAACTTTCTTCTTAAAACGTTTTACTGCCACTACATTAAAATTCTCTAGTTCCTCTAACAGTTTCTCCTCAGAATACCTCATCAGGTCTCGGGAAAAGACAATTCCCTTACACTGATTGAGGGTTTTGTGAGGAGAACATGAAACTTTAGCCCCAGGAATGTCGCATATCGCACGCAGACGGTCACTCTCGTCTGGTGACGAAACCTCAACTATTAGGCTACCATCTCGCTGTGGGGTGATGCGAGGATCACGTTGACATACTTCAACAATTTTTCGATGTACTTCGAAAATATCAAGATCCATAATTGATACACCTTCAATGGTCTTCACTACTAGGTACTTACTATATGAAATGTTTTCATATTTACCAGGTAAGATTTCCTTAGTGGATTGAGGAGGACTTTTCCCCTTCTTACCTGGTTTGGGAGCCCGGGAACCATTACGATTCCCATTCTTGCCCTTTGGAAGCTGGAAAGGTTCCAAAGTGACAATACGTGATGTTCCAGAGGGAATGGTCGGGGGATTGCGTAGGTCGTCAGGGAGAGAGCTAGATCTTTGTAAATTTGTAGTACTCATACAAATTGGAATTCTTCATTTCCTCACCCCCCCACCCACCATGGAGTCCAACGAGGGGAAGCTATAGTTGGGGCTCAAAATCTCCCAACAGCCACAGGGGTAATGAGGAAATATACGCAGCCACTATTGCAGTACTGATGGCAGTCGCGGGACCTATGCGCTACCGACTAAATAGTACCTGCTTGACCCTAGCCATATTTGACCAGCCGATTGACTTGACCGGGCCTTGATCAAGCCGCCCGTCTAACCAGAATAAAGGACCAAAGAGGTGTGTTGCTAGCTGCAGGGCGCAGCGTGCAGCATCGCTCAACCTCCAGGACTCCTGTCTCCTGGTAATACGGGATGCCACGCACGGCAAACACACGTGGGAGAGTTCTCCCTGGTCCAAGATGGAATGAACCAGGGGTGGGTGCACCATCCCCTCTCATAGGGCCCTTTGGTGCACCAGGAAGCCATTTTGTCTAAATCCCCCCCACTGGGGCCCCCTCCAGTAGGGGTACCCTCTGGTCCGTCCCCAAAGGTCGGGGGCCCTAAAAGCCCCCCCCCCCCGCGGAAAGGGCGGCTTCCTTTAGGGGGGGGTCTGCCCGGGGGGAGATAAAGTCTTTTTTT
>NC_051389.1:31495831-31503331 GCF_015228065.2 Penaeus monodon
GGCATTTACTAAGACATAGATAGGCTGAGTATGTACCTGCGCCACCTGGCAGTTTTGTAGGCAAATTGGATTTGATCTCTTTGATCTAGGCCTAGGTACTGCGGGGTGACTGATGAATACTCTGAGAGTCTGGTAAATAGTGAATAAATGACTCCTGAGAGAGTGTGTCACTCAAGATGCATGGCTTGAGTACCCAGAATGCAATTTCTCTGTTGCACCTGTATCGTAAATGGAGCCTATGGAGGAAGATTGCTGCAGCTTTCTGATGATTGAGGTGTCTGAGTGGGCGGGATTGTAGCTCGTAAATTTCGGCCGTATTCATAGTGCGTTTCGGGGGAAGCTATCGGGTGTGCATAGACCTCCCGACCCTTTCCTGAATAATGTGGTGAACCTTCTCCGACCATTAAATGTTTCGAAACGCACTGACTAGGAACATGGCCAGATATAACACTTCAGAAATGATAATTACTTGATACTGTATATTCCAAAATATAGTGACCAATAAAAATAAAAAAGAACTGAAAGGGGGGGGGGCGAGCAAAGCAAACAAAATTTAGAAGAATGAGCTATTCTAGGGTCATTTTTTAAGCTATAACCGGTCCTATATAAGTGTAATTTAGTAATATAGTAAAAAGAAGTTAAAAGTGTGGACCCTCAGCCTCCTAATTTGTTTACTTTGCAAAATGTAAGACTAAATGATAATTGATAAAGGTACAGGAAATGACAAATAGTAATTCTGTACAGATTAAAGAAAGATAACCGTCAGTTAACAAATATTTATAAAACGAGTTTGAGATCATAGAAACCTTGTTGACTGAGAACACCATCCTGTGCTGTTTACTTTATAAACCTTTACAATAAACTATGATTTTGAAACTTTACAGACAGATGTCCTAGGCGAGATATGCCTAGGACTTCAATGCGACTTCACTGCGGAATCCTGCTGTGATCGACCTGGCTATGAGATGTTTGGCAGCGAGTATAACGTCTTTTCCGGGACTTTGCAAGGTTCCAGAAACTGAGGATTTCTGGCAGTTGGTACCAGCGCTCTGACTCGCATCACTGGACATCGTACAACGATGTGGGTAAAGTGGCCAAGGAGATCGACCACATCCTCATTAGCACTTGCTGGAGAATCCTCCAAAACTGCTGGGTCTACAGAACCGAATTCTGTGGTACTGACCATGGTCCACTTCAAAACCACCGTTGGTCCAATAATCACTGTAGGGTGTTTCATGTGGACAGGTTAAGGGAAGGTATGTGTGCCTGGGAGTTTGCTGTGGCTATCTCTGATGGACCCTGTACTGCTATGGGATACCTTCCAGAGTGAAACACTTGATGTACCTTGGGAATCCCTTGGTGGCTGCCCAAGAGCAAGACAGAATTTCATTTTGCAGATGCTGGAGGCCACAGATGCTTGTCGTGCGGCTCGACTCACAGGGGATCGTATTGTTCTCTGGTGCGAAAGACTCAGTCACTGTTGAGAAGGGTCAAGGAACAGGAGGTCAAAGGCCATTTCTTAGTAAACAACCTTCGTCCTGCCTACCAAGCCCTGAGAAAGCTGAACCACAAACCCTCCTCACAGATGACTGCAAACCACTCAGTAAATGACCAGATCATCTCAGATCATGTGGGTATACAGGACCGTTGAGCTGAGTATTTTGAGCAGTTGTGCACCCACCAACAGTTAACCTGAATGCAAGTGGTATTGAAATCCCTGTGCCGGATCCACCCATCAACGTGGTTAGACCTTCCCTCACTGGGAAGGGAGGTAATCTCTAAGCTGAGGGGTAGTAAAACATTAGGTGTCTGTGGCATTCCTGCTGAACTTTTAGAGGCTGGTGGTGAAGCTATAGTGAGGGGTTTGCATATTGTTCTGGCTATAATTTGGCAATCTGGTACCATTCCCTATGACAATGCTTTACACTGCTCAGTATAACTGGTAAGGTTCTCGCTCACATCCTTCTGACATGTATCAGAGATAACTTAAGGTACCAGGGGCCAGAGCAATCTAGATTCACTCCTGGTAAGTCCACAATAGACTGTATCCTGGTGCTTTGAGTCAATGTAGAGTTGTGATTTTGGTCGTGGGCAGCTTGCAGCCTACATTGACCTCAAGGCGTTCAATACAGAGCACTGTGAATCACTTTGGGAGATCCTGAGATTGAGAGGAATCCCAACAAAGATTATTAGATTAATAGTAAGCCTGTATACTGGTCCTGAAAGTGCTGTGAAGTGTCGAGCTTCTTCCCTTTTACTTCAGGAGTGAGGCAAGGCTATGTTCTTGCACTAACACTTTTAAACACTTGCATGAACTGGATACTGGGCAGAGCTACTGACCGAAGTCGTTTTGGAGCATCACTGGGCAATGGTAAGGTTACCGACCATGAATTTCCTGACGATTTTGCTATTCTATCTGAGTCTCTACAAACCCTAGTGCTGGTTGTGGAGGCCTTTGGTCTAGAGGTCTCCAGGACCAAGACCACGATCCAGGATTTTGGGAGCCTGCTAAGAGAATCTGTTCTGTTTGCAGATGCTTGTGGCAAGGACAATGATGTCACAGAGAGCTTTGCATACCTTGGTAGTGTAGTTCATGACAATGGGATGTCAGATCTGGAGGTCAGTAAACGAATAAGCCTAGCAGCAGGGTATTTAATCTCACAGTATTTGGAGATCAAATACTGTTGTGCAGAAGGACATAGTTTTGCATTTTCAGGGAATTGATACTGCCAATTTTACTCTGTGGTAGTGAAACCTTGATGCTTTGGAGTCTTGTCTTGATGCCTTTTGTAACAGGCCCTTGCACCAAATCATGGGTTACAGTTAGCAGGACCACATGTCCAACCAGTGGTTACACCATGAAACTTGCACAGGACCCCTTACTTGAACAATCAGGACCGCCAACTCAGGCTTTACAGGCGCCTAGCTCGCTTCCTACCGGGCGATTCTGCCCATAAGGTTGTCTCTGTTCCCAGATAGAAAAGTCCTGTGGGACGACCTAGGAAGTTGTGGCATGGGCGATCGATCTGTCATGAGGAGTTAGAGATGGGTCGAGGCTCTGCCTGGTTGCTTACCATGAGAGGCCCTCGTAGGTTAGCTCCAAAGTGGTGATGCCTTGAGTTGCATTGTGGTGGACAATTCGGAATTAAAGAAAATGACTAGACACTTCTAAGAGTGGACCCATTTGATTGACAAGTTGCCTCTATATTGTTGCTGACAAGCAGAGCCTCTCTGGAACTATATTGCTCTTGACTTTGTGAACTGATCTTCAGGCCAAGTTCTTTGCAAGTTGCTTCAATTGGCTAAGAGGTGTATATTCTCTACGAATGGAATTTCCATTAATCATGAAAAGAGCAAATTGAATATAAATTGGTTCGAATGAATCAGGTAGGTGGTTCTAGAATCTGACTCTGGCATGTCTGTTACATAATCCTGCATTCAACAAAAGAGTTTGCCTTTGAGGCCCTTTTGAGCAAGTATCAGTATGGCTTCTTTGTTGGCTAGTTCAAAGGCTTTCTCGAGATCAAGATAAACTGCCACATCATCCCTTACATCGGACAGTGTGAGAAGAGTGGCAATGTTGCCTGTGCCTGTACCCTCTTAGTAGGCAAAAATATTGGGCTGAAGGGATGAAATGATATGCTGCATAGGTTTCCCAACACATAAGAGTGAAATTTGACGAAAGGTGTCACATGAATCATGTTTATGTATGGTTGAATGATGGTATTCTCTCAACCTATGGTAATTGACTATTGTAACATGTTGAAGATTCTTAGGAGTCCTGGTTTGCATCTATGACCGATGTGACGGAGAAAGGAATACGGAACTTTATCTGTCCCTGGTCTAGTGTCTTGGTGGTGCTCACTGCATCGGCAAGCTCTCGATCTGTAAAGGGAGAGTCGCTATCTAACAGATCTGCTTATTTATTGGGATAATGGTCAGGGTAGATATAAGCTGGTCTCAGCTGATGCCAACATAGCACCAGTAGATCCCAGTCCTCTTGGCTAGTGGCCACATGGTATCATACGATGCCCGTCTTGTTGGTTGAATCTTAGTCTTCATGAGAGAGTCAGGTTCTTGTTACACCATTGTTAGCAAGTATGGAGCTAGTTTCTTTTTTATATCTACATTCATTTTAGCTCTATAAGTGTTTCGTCTTATTGCACTGAATGATAGGTATTTTTAAGGAATTCATTTTACTTTATCAAAGCTTCTACAGAGGTTTGTTGCGAAGTTCAGTGCTCGTTTCATAAAGTTATGAAGTGAATCTCCGATGGTAAAATAGTATGCGAGGCGTTGTAGATACTTGTAGGAGTGTCTTAATTGTTTAAATGGTTTCGTGTGTACCGAGAAAATGTTATATATAGATAAAAGAGATTAATAATTTAAGCAGGAGCCGAGAGGCCCAACAAGCTTCCATGGTCTTTGAGCAGACCTTACACTAGGACGACCGGGGACAGTATTCACAAAAGGTCTTTGGCAAATTTAAGGCCTGTCCTAGATACAGTATTGACTCTAAAATCGTCGTAGAATTGGTCTATGACGCGTTTTAAATATAGCAATTTCGTCTTTGGCTCCCATTACTGCCACATTTCTAAGTTAATACTTCTTAAATAGTACAAATACTCACATCACAAAAAACCTTGTGATAATCTAATGTAGTAAAATTACTGTTGCAGTGAATCTTAAGAATATAATGAATAAAATATTACCTTCTTAATATCTCTGTATTTATCTATGAGAAAACTGCAGCAATCACGGAGGAAATGACGTTTGACAATAGGTAAAAAAGTAGCACGAAGGATTTCCTTATCATTATTGATGCGGAGTTATTTTCAGCGACTGAAAAATCGCATTACTGTTGTCGGCGTCTGACAAAGACCTACACATGTAAGAAATATCTTAATCTGTCTTTAAGAGACGCCGACAACAATAGTACCATTTTACAGTTATTGAAGACATATCCGCATCAGTAATATGGAAAACTTTCCTGCCACGTCAAACGATAATTGGGACGTTTCCTCCTAGTTTACTGCGGTTTTCTCGTAGATAAATACAAATGATGGGGTGCCATGTAAACACATAAAATATTACACAGGTAATAGTTTAGTTAGTATATACTTGAAATTTACTGCAACCGTAATGTCGTTTGATTATGACATTGGATAATGATTATAGGGTCTTTTAAGATGTGAATATTAGTACTAGATAAGTGTTCATTTTGAAATGTGGCACAGAACGAGTCAAAGAAGAAATCGCCAAGGACAGTCTTTAAAACGCTTCATAGACAAAGTCGTACGATGATTTTGGAGTCAAAGACTGTTTCTAGGACAGTCCTTATATTATATTATATTAATCAATCAGAAGGTAAGTATATAAATCTACGGTAACTGTGTTTGTTTTTATGTGTATGTATGTGTGTGTGAGATAGAGGAGATGAGACTCCAGAATAAGTGTGAATGTGAGTGTGTGTTTATATATATATATATATATATATATATATATATATATATATATATATATATATAATATATATATATATATATATATATATATATATATATTATAATAGTATAGTGTGTGTGTGTGTGTGTGTGTGTGTGTGTGTGTGTGGTGTGTGTGTGTGTGTGTGTGTGTGTGTGTGTGTGTGTGTGTGTGTTGTGTGGTGTTGTGTGTGTGTGTGTGTGTGTGTGCGTGTGTGTGTGTGTGTGTGTGTGCGTGTGTGCGTACGTGTGTTTCATAATTATAACAGATTTGTATAAATGCGGAAATTGAACATGAATAATCTTGTTAAGATTTTTTTATTATTATTATTCTACATATGGCATCCTTTAGCATTAAAATTATTTCAAGTTGACAAATAAACTATACAGCACGATGGTACCATCCATTATGGAGGAACACACAAAACAACCAGGTTGTGGAGACCTTGTACCATGTTGTGGCACAGTATAAAATACCTTATATAATAATATAATAACATACATGGAATTGGGCAACAAAAAGTCTTTCCTTTGTACAAGAAAGATGTCTGAGCAACGCCTTACTTACAGACACTTAGAAGGGCAAGGAGTAAAATGTATTAAGTAGAAGATATACTTAGACCATCTTCGGTCCTGATATGAGATGAACCCTAATATGGGCATCTTACTCAAAGCCCTCACTGTCTTTATTGAGAATCAGAATATTCAAAGCACAGAATAAAAACAAAATTGTTTCTGTCACCATGACCCAAATTAACCACTGGGTCAGATTCATAGGAGATTAAAGAAAGTGCAAGAGAAGAGCATCAATTTTTGATTTTAAATGTAGTAACAATAAATGCATATTTCTTGGTAACATGATTACATGCCCCCTTGTACTCATCTAAAGTGAAAAATTAGTGCTCTAATCCAACAGAAGCATTCATGGCAACACATGTTATTATGACTTAATGGACAACTAAGTACATACATCACAATATTCACTCGTGTACAAGGAAAATAGAAAAATATTCTAAATTACACTGGGCTCCAAAGGGATCACAGTGAAGTTATAACATACTCTTCAGGTGTTGATTTAACATAAATGTCTTGTAAAAGAAACTGAAGCACTGCACTCTCAGCAAAATAAGAAAAATGAAGCCAAATTATGTATTTCATGAAACGTTAATAAGAAACGTCATAAGCATAATGAGGGAAATACAAAGGAACAGTGATTAAGACTAGTGAAACTAAATACTGATACTAAGCAAGTGATATGACGATAGGGAGTTAATCACATAGAAAGTGCTTAAGCAGCATATAAATACGGACTTATGAATTTCAAGCCCTTGATTGTACTTGGGGGGGGGGGTAGGAAGGGAAAAGATTTAGATCGTCTGCAGATCAGTGCACATCTTGATGACAAAAATCTAAGGAAAAACATATGTTGAAGCAACAGATACACAATTTGCATTAGCATTGTGCGCAAGGAGGTAAGGGTAAAACTTTTATACATTTTGTCATGCCAAACAGACACTTTTAAAATTGTCTGAAAGGCTCTGGGTCCTATCACCTACGTAAGATTAACGCTACACTACTCCCAGCCAAGAGATTAGGTGAGAGAGTCCCATCCAGAGAGAAATAAAGTCTGTAGGTTCTTTCTACACTGTACAAAACATGGGCTGACTAGGGTCACTGACGCCAAAATAGTACACATATAGAGGCCAACAACCCCTGTTATAGCGTGTCAGTTTCTCCCTAAAGACACCCAATGTCTAAGCATTAAATCACATCGCCAAGAGATTGCACTTGGTACATTGTTTTGGCAGATATGTGGGTTGTGGGTGACCACGAGCGTCGCCCACCCTAACATACTAACGTACAAAGTTTGGCTACGTTCTAGATACAAAACAAAGTATTCTGTAGACAATACTGTTAAATGGTAGATCACAATATAATTTCAATCTCTTCATAAACAGTGGCACATGAAATAGTTGAACACCTTCTCGCTTTGTATCCATATATATTATTTATTACC
>NC_051389.1:31528331-31535831 GCF_015228065.2 Penaeus monodon
TGACCGAGGCGGCAGGAGGGCCGTAATAAGTCCCACCTTGACCCGTCCAACCGCAAGGGTCACCTCCGCCGAGCTCAGCCAGGCCGACGATCCCGTCGCCTCGCCGCTACACACCGCGCGCTTGTTGCGTTCCATTTCAGTGGCGACGAACTCGGGATGCTTGGAAATAAGATCAGGCGTACTCTAGTACACCTGTTAGGGCCAGTAATCAAAATAGTTAGCCGTGATGCTCCATTAAGACAATGTATGCAGCTTGTGGGAAGGCGATTTCGCAGTTTTCCTTGGGAAGTCCAGCAAGGGCTGGCGAGACGTCCCCTTCGATCAGGGCCGACGAGTGTGCCCCGTCGGTTCGGGACGAGCGGTGGCAGCGCTACAGGCAGTCACACAATTTTCCATCTTCACTTTTCCTCCAGGGAAACGCTAGGAAAAGTAATGCCTCTGACAGTGCAGATTTAATAATATATGTAAATAAGCGATACTGGATGATGGGGTCAACGATTATAGAAGATGAAAACATATCTGCATGCGAGACCTTGCGGGCGGGCCGCGGGTGTGGACAGCCCTATAATCTGTCGTTTCTTTAAAACTCTCTTTACAACTCGCCCGCCGTTCGAGTAGGCTGAGAAGAAGCAGAGCTTCCGGTCGAAAGTGAGGATCTGCACGGCATCACGCGGTACAGTTAAATCCTCCAGCTGGAGCGCTGTGCTCCCGTTCGAGCTCTCTGACATCTTCTGCGCCTCAGAGGCCAACCGCTACCGGAAGCGACAGGCAGTGTGGCTAGGGCGTCCTGTCTGATGCTTTCCCGGGGCTGTGGACCTCAAGCAAACCCCCGTGACATATGTGCGTTATTTTTACTAAAAAGTCGGAGTTCCCTTATCAAGTATGACCTGGCCTACATGATACAAAGCGGATGGACGTGCCAGTGTCTGGCCCGTCATCTGCAGTAGCGCTGTGTTAGCCCGAGTAGTGATCGCAGGGTAATTCTGGTGGACAACGCAAGACTGTGGACAGGTTCTGGCGCCTGCGTCGTTTTTTGTGCGTCCCCAGTTTTTCCATGTGCGAGACTCCCACTTGGCGGGGAATTTGGTAGAACTTCTTATGGGTCGAGTTTAATGGAAAGGTGAATTCCAAACTGAGCCGCGAGACGGTCTTTTTTGCTAATCATTACTAGGGGATTATTATTTATTTTACTTCCAGACTGATTTAATCTCTCTCTCTCTCTCTCTCTCTCTCTCTCTCTCTCTCTCTCTCTCTCTCTCTCTCTCTCTCTCTCTCTCTCTCTCTCATTATCGTTAATACATTTAGGTCTGTACTTACCCGTGAAGCGGAGCTGGGTTAGGCCGGAATAGCTCAGTACTGATGCGAACTGAAAGGTCTGACTTACCTGCGAAGGACACCCCCGAGGAGGGAGGCATTGAGGCACTCGGGCGGGGAGAGGCGGCGCTGAACTTCCGCTACCGTCACCTTATACTTGGAGGTCGAGGAGAGGAGGGACAGCCGACCGGGCACGGAGCAGAAAACGTCATTGCCTGAGGGCATGCCGGAGAGGCCCATGCCCTTCTCGCTCTTGAGCCCTGCAACACACCACACTCTCTCTCAGCGCCAGGGCCAACGACACTACGCTTCTGCTCGGCCAGAGGCAGGTGCTGGGTGCACTCACAGTAAACACCAGTCACTGAATATTTTGAAAAGGACTTTCCTAAGATAACACTTGTCGAGGAAATCGCCATTTTTCTATAGACACTTCGCTGGTGTCTTTATATTAAGGCGGTTAAAGGAAGGAACTTTGGGGAAAGGCTAAGGCGGTCACTGACGGTCTCTCCGTCCTCTTCAAATGCAAAGAACATCACAAATCTCAACTGAGTGAAAAGCCTAGGGCAACTCTTAGGATAAGAATAACAACGATGATGATAATGATAACGATAATAATAATAATAATAATAATAATAATAAAAAATTGTAACTGCAACCCTAAAATAAATGTAGCAATAATGATGATAGTGGTGCTGGCGATGGTAATGATGATGATGATGATGATGATGATGATGATGATGATGATGATGATGATGATGATGATGATGATGATGATGATGATGATGATGATGATGATGATGATGATGATGATGATGATGATGATGATGATGATGATATGATGGTGATGGTAATAATAATTGTATAGATAACGAAAACAATAAAAAAGAACACCAAAACAGCATTAATAGTAGTAGGAAAAGTAGTAACAACAATATCAGGAATAAAACTGGTTGAAATAATAACAAAATAATAGCACTAACGATGTGACGATAATGATGATGATGATAAAGGTGATGGTGATGATGATGGTGATGATAAAGGTGATGGTGATGATGATGGTGATGATGATGATGATGATAAAGGTGATGGTGATGATGATGATGATGATGGTGGTGATGATGATGGTGGTGATGATGGCGGGTAGGAGTAGTATAGTAATAATAACTATGATAATGATGATGATTAGAGCTAGTGATGGCAATTATAATAAAAAATACAACAGTAATAATGTGAATTAGAGTACAACAACAACAACAAAAACAACAACCATAATAATAATAATAATAATAATAATAATAATAATAATAATAATAATAACAAATAAATACTAATAATGACTGATAATTATAATAAAAATATAATAATAATAATGATAATAATAATAACAATAATTAACAAAAATACTGTTATTGATAAAGATGATGATGATGATAATAGTAATAGTAATAATATATAATAGTAGTAATAATAATAATAATAAAATAATAGATAACAGTAATAATAATAAAAATGAAAATAATAATGATGATGATAATGAGGATGATAATAATAATAATAATAATGATAATAATAATGACAGCAGGACGTAAAACTACCCCAACAGGCCCCAAACCAACCGATCTAAAGAATCCAGCCGGAACACAGACCGACCCGAGCATGCGACGGCGAGACCGACCCGACTACCTACACACCCAAGCACAGCAGCCGGCAAGTCGCCGGTTGCCTCCACTAGTCTACCACTTACTGCTTTGCTCTAAGGCCAGGTCAAAGCTGCTACCTGGTGGCCCCGTCCATGCACAAGAAGGATCAAGCTGGAACACTGGCAGTGGCTTCCGCGCCGCACGAAGGACAGGGAGGAGGGAGGAGGCGCTGAGGAAGGCACGGCAAGTGCAAGGATGCGGGAAGGAGGGAGCGAGAAAGGAGGCAAATCATTCACTCACTGCCCACAGAGCGGGAGAAGACACGTGTTTTGTCACTCTGCCATCTGGGGAGAGAGACAGTGTGGTGCGCATGCCGTACTACATGTCACTATATCTAATCTGCACAGCTATTGTTCATTAGTACCGTTAGTAAGTACCCTTTATCTACAGATAACTCATCGATCCATTCTTATTTCTTTGAAATTACAACCCTGGCAAGATATCCCTTTACAAGATTAAATTCCGGAATGAAAGAGGAGTGCAGTCGCGTTCGTGTTCAATACATCATCTTACAAAAGCAGTGTGCAATGGCAAGCTAAGTTCAGTGTCGTGACTGCAGGCTTTGTCCGCCAAATATCTTCCTCCAAGGTGCTTGAGTGTTAGGATCGGGGGGGGGGGGACAAAGTAGGGAGACGCGGACGTGATTCCCTGATACGGGTGTTACGGTGACGCTGCGGTGGTGCCGCCTCTCCGTGCCGCGGTGGTTGAGGTGCGGGAGAGCGGGCGGCTTACCTGCGGAGGATGCCGCCCAGGATGGAGGCGTTGAGGCACTCTGGAGGAGACAGGCGCCGCTGCAGCTCTGAGACGGTCACTTTGTACTTGGAGTTGGACGAGAGGAGGGAGAGGCGGCCGGGCACGGAGCAGAACACGTCGGTGGGCATCGCGGCACCAATGAGGGCGTCCTTCATCATGTGATCACCAACTTTGCCTGCAACACCGGCCGTCAGGCGGGGCTCGAGGACAAGGGAGTGAGGCATGCAGGAGGCTGTGAGGGACAAGAAGCTGGAGGGTTTGGGCGTTGCGGTGAGAATGAGGGGTGAGGGGGAGGCGAGGGGAGCATTCAGTGGGAGGAATCGGCCATATTCTCACGCCATGTGAGACATGTCCTACGACAAACTTGGAGGCAAATCGAGCAGGTGTTGATTTTTCGTTTGAAAGAAGGTGTTCCACATCAAATATCTGGTGTATTGCTTCGCAAACAAGTGTGGAGACAAATACAGTAATCAAGGAACCACTCTTAATCTGCTGTCAGAATGAACGCTCGCCCAGGGAATAACTCCTGCTCCAAAGTTGCAACAGGACTTTGCCTACAATAGGTATCCTTATGCAGCATTTCCTGCGGTGATTGTGCCCCGTGTGCGCAAGCTTGGGCGTGGGGAGGGTGTGAGTGAGTATGACGGTGCCCCTTTATGGCTGAACTCATAAACAGTCTTTGGCGCTCACGAAAATAAAGGCGACTGATCTATTATCATAAAGATCAGCATTGATTTATATTTAGACATATCTTCTTGATAATAACAAAGAGAGTTATAAAATGCAAAGATAACACAGTTTAAATTACACAGAAAGCCAAAGGCGAAACATGTGCAGCGCGGCAGGCGTCGTCTGAACACTGCAGTGTTACACGTGTAACACCCGCCAAGCGAGCAGCACGGTGCCAGCGCTGTCAGAGGAGGGGCGGTCACGAACTCTGGTTCTCCTGTAAAACTTGATGCCAATTACATTCAGGCTGAAAAGTTAACGTCTTAATTACCCTAAGAAACCGTTTAATCAAAACTCGACCAAAGAATCCGCGGCAAAAAAATGTGAGGGCGCGCACGTCGGCATTCCTGACAGCGGGCCGGGACGCGGGCCGCACCCACTCATGCAGATAATTTGTTTCCAAAACTAAGCACTTTAATTAAAATCCCAAAAATGTCAGCCACTCGAGTAATGCGAGGGAGAGGAACGGGGGGGGAGGAGGCTTTATTGGGGGGAACCGAGGGGGTGCGGGCAGGCGAGGAATGTAGGCCGAGTGAGGCTCTGCAACCCGACAACTTTAACTACTAAACTATTACACGTCAACACTGACCGTACGGAACACGAGATAAGATGAGACTTATCGTTACTTGGCGAGACTGAGCGCTGAGCGTTAACACCGTGGGTGGGGGAGGACCTAGGGAAAGTGGGTGAGGGGTTGCTAATACAAACAGCCCTAGCCCTTCGCTTCAGAACGAAGGGAAATAAAAAAACAAGAAAATAAACGCTGTGGGTGCTCCGCTTCTGGGCAGGGGGGGGGGGAGTGCCCGGGAACACAGGTGTGTCAGTGGTGGGGTAAGGGGGGGGAGGGGCGAGTCGTGAGTACCGGCAGCTCCTGGGTCACGCTGGGTACTCATCTTCTGAGCTGCAGCTTCTGCACGTGGATAAGGCGCAATGGGACACGAAGGAAAATCATGAAGCAAACAAGAGGACGAAAGTAAATGACTTTATTTAAATGACGATAAGGCCCGGACGAGTGCTGCGGGAAAGACTGATGTGCGACTGAGGAGGGACAGCTTGAGGGAGGAATGGCAGGCGACGAGGAGAGGAAAGCGAAGCCTCGGTGCCGAACCAGCGATAACGAGCGTCAATTAACACAGATATCAGTAAATGCGAACGCAGGGAGTTCTCGACCGTGTAATCACTGTGAATATTTACGAGCAACTGATAACCCATTCAAACCTTTACCGTGAACTAACACATCAAGCAGCGAGAAAATCGAGGGAAAATGCACACTTTGCCGGCGCAAGTTAGCGGCCGAGGCGGGGAAAGCTTGAGATGTAAAAATGGCCCACAACTGGCCCGTTTTCCATTCCTTTTGTCTTTTAGGATGTTAGCTCCGTGTTTTCATCCTCACGACCTTTTAACATGGTAATGTATGTAAATCTAACTATACCAGGCCTCCCCTCTCCCTTCCTCCTCTAAACAAAGATCACACCCCAACTGACCCGAGAGTATCGCCTGTCTTTCGTTCTATGTTTAAAATCTTCGTCCCGGCGCGGAGGCCGCGACACACGGCAGCTGATCAATAGCGCGTGGGACGGCCGAGCGGCGCGGGACCCGAGGGAACCAGATGGGCATGGCGAGGGGCAATTTGAGTTTTTATGCTCAATAGAGTGGGTCGCGGACAAAGTGGCGACCGTCTGTAACGTGAGGCTAACACTCTATTAAAGAGGGGAGAGAACAGCAGAAAACTGCGGGTTCGCTGTGAGGAGAATGGAAGAAGTGTCAGGCCATCCGACTCCCAAACACTGCACAATGTCTGTGGCGGGGACACAGAAATAAATTTACTGCATGGCACGTTCTTGTACAAACTCACTATGAGAAAATGTCATAAAAGTCGGTACCAACAATATCGCACGCGAATATTACGTTAAAAATTACTCACATATTTTTATTTAATATTTTTATAAAAGGTAAGGGATCAAAGGGCGGTTGTGTAGTGGGTTATGAGATTTCATATCAAAATCAAGGGATCGCGTGTGGGCATCACTAACATATTCATGTTACGACCATCCACTACTATTATTTGATTATTCACAGTCACAAAACACTTATCATTAAAGTAAGAATCTTAAGTGGGCTCATTAATTGTGGAAAAATCACTAGTTCTAAGAGGCACTTTCTCGGCGCTGTATCAAGTCACAGCCTCTTCGTGTAATGTTCACTGCCCTCTTGATTTGGCATTATAAGCAATTTCTCTAAAAACAGATCTCTTTTCTGTGCCACAAGGCCAGTCGATCTCCACAACTTGCTAGAAATCTTTGATTGTATCAGATATTACCGCGTTTAAGTTCGCTTCAAGTATGAAAAAGCGTCGGAAGTCGGTGCACGAAGTATGACTTCAGAGAATAATTCGCCAAGGAAGTGCATGGACTGAAAGCGACAGTGCCCTTCGCCGCCACAGCAGGATCGTAGCGTGGTAAGCAGTGCAGTTACTGGGTCAGTAACATCAAAGTCATGTGCACACATTAACTGTGCGTTTCCGATTAATGTGTATAATTTGTCCGTTGTGTAAGTGGGTGCATCGAGAGTGCGTGGTGCATCACGCAAGTTCTCATTAGGAAAGAAGTGCAAGTCTCAATCAAAACAAATTCACAGACATCTTTGGCGTCACATGCAATGTCCGAGCAGATTCAATGGTAGTTTGTTATGATCAAATGCATTCCTAGAATTTTGACATTGTGTTTCAACGGTTAATTCCCTCTAAACAACGACTTGCTGTCACCGGAAAGGCAGTGACGAAGCACCACCCATCAAGCGATCCTTGCCTTCGGTATCTGAATGGACTCTGATACGTCATGATCAAAATCGGCGTGAAAAAATTAAACCGACACAACTTGGAGGGACTGACGCCAGCTGGGCGAGGTACGGAAGTGCTGGCTCGAAGGGAGGCCAAGGTTTACAACTTAGTAATGAACCCATTACACCACAAGTTAGTAGGCTTAATATATATCTGCTTTTTATA
>NC_051389.1:31545831-31550173 GCF_015228065.2 Penaeus monodon
GTACGAGAGTAAACGAATTCGTAATCAAATACGGCTACACGTAATAAGCAGAGAAAAGGGGGGGGGGGGTTAAGAAGCAAGATGGATGCAGCAGGACAGATGTGGCTGGTCATCCACCCAAGGCGCGGACAGTTAGTTCAACAAGGTGGCGGGTTGATGGAGGGATGTCATAAACATGTGCACCCATGCATGACTGATTTCCTTGCACGCCAGACCGTCTCCCGCTCTCGCCCCTCGCCGGGTGTCCCTCGCCTTCCTTCCACATCTCCGGCCTTTCTTCGACTCCTGACTCCTTCGCCCTCTGCCGCCCCGAGCCGCTCCCTCTCTCCTAACCTTTTTATTCTATCGCTTTGATCCTAGGGAACATTCTCCTTGTAAATGCGAACACTGGGAACAATGGGAACGGTAAAAACTCAAACAATAATATTCCTTAAGCACTAACCCTTCCATATTCACTCAATTAGCACTCTCTCCCTCAGTACATACGCTTCCATGCTGAGCGATGTGACATCTCCCACTCCCAAGCTTGGCACTTACAATAGTAAGACGAGCGTGCGTCTGTCTGTTCGGCCGAAAAATCATTCACCCACGAGGAACGTGTACCCAATTTTCAAAAGTTTCAATGAGCTTCCTCACATTGCTCAAACATGGAACATATGGCCCTCTTGGCCTCTCCGCCCCGCCCCCTCCCATGTGGTCCCCCTGAGCTTCGTTCAGCTTTCCCGCCTGTCTCCCTCCCCTATTTTAAACCCTCCTTTCAGGCCCCAAGAATCTGTGTATTTAGGGGGCACGTGTAAAACTGTTGATTGATTACTTAGGCTACCCGGTTTTGTGTGGGGGCCAGGCTGCGATGGTGAAGGGAGGGGCATTGCAGCCGGTTCAGGGACCTCCAGTATGTCATTCAGGGTTTTTATTTCTGTTCCATCCCTTCAAATTTCGATCACAGTTCCTGCCTTAAAATGGAGAGATAATATAGCGAACTCATTTGAACCCAGCTTGCCGAAGGAAAGAATAAGCTGGTTTTACCCGATGCCCCAAGGGCAAGGGCAGCCAGCAAGGCACCCCGCAGCTTTGCCCCGAGCAATGGTGGGGGAGCGCTAGCAACAATGGCCTCTTTCACGCCTTGACAGCGTGTGAGAATCCTGACCAACATCACCATAGCGACCCCCTCCCAAAGCAGGCATATGCAAGGTTCTGCTGCAACGAACGGCTAAAATAAGAATCCCTTCCAATATTTAAAAAGCCTGTTGAGGTGGCATAGACCATTATGACGCGATATACTGATGTCAGTTTGTGTCGGACAGTCGATAATATGTATTAACATCACCAGTTACCGAGTCCAGTAACAGAGGGCGGGGTTCCCTGCGTGCCCCCCGTGACGTCATAGTGGCGTGTACCAATAAGCTAGAGGCGAGGCGAGAGGTCTTCCCGGGGGGCTTCGAACCCCCCTCGGCGCCACACAGTAGCCTTTGTCAAGGCTCTCGGGAGGATGGCGCGACATCGAAGCCAAAAATGAAGCGGACTGGTTATTCAGTGGCAGTCTGGGAAGGCAGAGTAGCGGACACTGACACCGGGAATGGGTTGAAGGGAATATCAGAGCGCGACAGACACAGACACGCATCCACGAGAATTCTATCACGTACTAAAAATGGCCCTCACCGCCCCTCCTTCCCATGCGGTTCCTGCTTTGAACAAATTACATCCTCGGTTCCCTCCCTCGAGCTCGCTCTGCTAGGCGGGTAATCGAGCGAGGAAGAAGGGCTGGCCGCTCCCGCATTAGGGCGCTTCTGGGTGTCCCGAGCGTCGCGACTCGTTAGGCGACGTCTCATTACATGCGTTATGGCTGGAAGGATTTTCTGCCATGCGCAAACAGCTCGGCTTCTTATGGCACATGAGGATCCCTCGTCTCCTATCGGATTCAAGAAACGATCAACGTGTCAACCTCTTGTTGCCTCGGGTATGTGCCTTTACAGTGATATGAATAAAACTTTGTGTTCTTAGAATTACAGTTGATTTGTTTATGAAAGGATCACTTTATTTATATCGCGTCCATCATAATGCTGGCTCCCGATTCAGAGGGTTGCCGGGAGAGAGAAACTCGGCAGGCTTCCGTGTCCAGCTCCGTGTCCGCCCCGCCATTATCGCGTCGAAGCCTGAGATCTCATTCCCACCCAAACTCCTCCAGCGCATTTCCTGCCTTATATATGTGAGCTCCTTTCCCTCATACTCTCGGTCTAGCTAGAGAAAGCACGTGATCAAAACACATCATTCTAGAAGTTTTTACAAAACAATATAATATTTTTATTAGACTTGAGATGCAATAATGAATCGACTGTATGACCGTTCCCCGCAAGGGAGATATGAAGCGACTGTAGCACGGCCAATTTCCATGACTGGCGCGGCGACTGGTACCAGGTACCTTCTACGAACCGCCGTAACAGGACACCTTTCCTGTGTCCAAGACCCGTTCTATCGTGTTTACTTCGGGTCGAGGACGAGCACAGATGCAGCTCTAATAGCAGAGGGAAATTTGAAATCCATACCACGGTTTCGCAAGACACGAGTTTAGCAACGCTCATAGAAAGTGCAAAATCGCAAGACAAGACAACAGACAACTGGTGCACTGGTGTTGCCGACACCGGGAGAAATACCTACATTACGGCCACAAATGCTTATACTTGGAGCGCGGCCGCAGCCAGGAGAGCGAGGAAGGCCCGCTAACCACGAAAGGAAATCCAAGCAATGACGCCACACGACGCGTGCAGCCGCCGCAGGCAGCACTTTCATATCAGCCATGGGCATGGCGGATGGCGAGCTCGGAGCGGAAAAAAACACATTTCTCGTAACATTTCCGGCTATCAGTTACGAGAAACAGTATGGAAATTTACTGTAAATGCCTCGCACTCCAATCTGAGATATTCCTCAGGCGAAGTTCCATGAACACTTACGTGTGAGCGGTCGCTCTCGGTAGGCGTCCACGTGATATTTTCTTGCTATTTGGCGAGGGGTCATCTATGGTTTCGCCGTCCGGAAGTTCGGTGGCCGCACACATCACTTCAGCGGCGCACAAAGTAGGTCCGGCCACCCCCCCTCCCGCCACTCCGTCCTTAGCCTTTTCTCACTATTAAGCGTGCTTGCCCTGGCCTGGCGCTCTCCTTTTACGACAAAGCCCTTTCTAGGCCGGACTGCTGGCCCGGCTGCATGGCGGACGAAGCGGGGAGATATTTGCCTCAACCGATTTATTCACCATGCACATGTTCCCGGATTATAATGTGTAAACCCAAAATCTTTGTGGTAAATTTAGTTTTTGGCAGTTTGTTCACACCAGGCCAGTAATAAAGTCAACAGCGGTAACAAAAGAAAGGTCTTGTTTAACCTACCGTAACCGCAGCAGTATCTGCCTGTCCACTCTAAGGCGCCGCCGCCCCCAAGTAGTGCCGGCCGAATACCCCCGACGCGGCCACTTGTGAGGTGGTGGCAGCCAGAGCCTGCTAACCACAGCCGCTCACCACCTCCCGTACCCCGGCTGACCATCTGGGAAACCTGACCTTCTCTCCCATTCAAGAATACGTTCACAAACTACCCAAGCGGGAAACAGGCTCCCACTAATGTCTAGGAGTTCGTCTTTACAGGTCGGACGAAATGCCTTGACGACTAACTTCCGGCGCAGTATCTAGATCACATTCCACTCAGCAGTGTTAGTTAGCCCTTTGAGTGCATTAAACTGGCCCAGCTCTCAGTTTAAGCCATTAACCAATTAAACATTCTAGTAGGCCTAGCATATCGCCACTGCGATAAGAATCTACAAGTTTATGGGCTCTATAAGGAAAATTAATTTATCTGAACGTCTGAATATATTTGAAAAAATAATTCGTCAATTTACATGAACCAATATGAAGTATCCCTCTTCCACTGTTATTCGTCCCACAGGAGAGACGCGCAGGCAAGGCAATTACGAACAAGCATGAACTTGATACGGTAGATGTTCCAGGACGGGCTGCACGCCGCCACCTGTTGCACACGGTCAACAGCGCAGCGAGGGCCATGCTGCCTTATCCGCCTATGCGGACTTCCTCTGGTCCTCTTTCAGGATCGCTGGCGGGACCGAAACAAATCAAACGAGCAAGGAGGCCAGAGAAAGAGAATGGCCTCGGGCAGTAGGTTGGCCGATGCGCCGCCGGGGAGGTCGTTCGTCTGTCGCGGGACCTGCGGTTCGCGGCGCAGCGCCTTCACCGCCTCGCTCGCGCTTCCACGCAGATCGGCGCTGCCTCGGCGACGCCAAAGCCTAATCCTCCACACGGGCGCCGATTCCTTCCGCCCAAAGATCAATTAAGGAGCTGCC
>NC_051389.1:31555273-31557773 GCF_015228065.2 Penaeus monodon
ATATATATATATATATATATATATATATATATATATATATATATATATGTGTGTGTGTGTGTGTGTGTGTGTGTGTGTGTGTGTGTGTGTGTGTGTGTGTGTGTGTGTCTGTGTGTGTGTGTGTGTGTATGTGTGTATGTGTGTATGTGTGTATGTGTGTATGTGTGTATGTGTGTATGTGTGTATGTATGTATGTATGTATGTATGTATGTATGTATGTATGTATGTATGTGTGTGTGTGTGTGTGTGTTTGCGTGCGAGTGTGCACATGTATCTGTGTGTGTGTGAATGTATACACATGTCTGTATGTGTGTGAGGAAATACATATATATGCAGGATATATGGTATGTCTGTATATGTAATTTGTGTCTGCGTTACTTAAATATTACTTCAATATTCACCTTCCAACAGAATACGGCTGAAACTAAAAATAATGTTGCTATGTCGGCCATATCATTAAAAACGTGAGAGCGCTGATTAACGAATCTATATGACTAACAATACTTTCGTAATGAATCGCGAAGTTCACTCCAGCGACCACGTAACATATCAAGCAAACGATCGGAGCTTTTAAAATGCTGCGTGTTAATCACAAACACATTTGTTCGTCATAGTGACGCATCGCTTGCGTTTTTACGTCCATTGTTCTAATTAGCTATAGATCGTTACAGAAATATAAACTTTGGAAATACACAGGATTACTGGAAAACGAAAACGAATGCTGCGGGACCGCCTGGGTTTCCAGCGTCTTGTATTTGGGTTGTTATATAAACGCTTCCAATGAATAGATCCTCCAGAATCCAGATCTTCTCTCAGTCCCGATTCGAGTCTTTTCAGCGAATCCTTCCCACCATTACAATGATAAACCCCATGACTCGTACATTTGGCCCAGCACAACCTCCAAAATGCCTTCAATAACTGGCCGATTCTTAGGGCCGGAGACCTTGCTGTGTCGAGGATTATGACAGCATCTGGGAATTACACGGGTGGGCGAGAGGGCCATTACCTGCCCGCCATTAGCTTACACAATAACAAGCACTGCGGGAGACCCAAACCCGCCGATCGTGGAACTTATGATTAACCTAACAAGCCTTTCCGCGCGCGCGCCCAAAAGCAGACTGAAAGGAACACTTCTATATTCCTTGACATGACGCGGGCAATTGTCGACACTCCCATGTACCTTCATCTCAAATGAAAACTTTTCAAAATTTGGTGCTGATGTTACTCCGAAAATGCGTGCTTATCATTGTGAGGTGAGGAGGGGGAGCAACTTTAAAGGACGTGAACGGGAGGATCAATAACTTGAACTTCCACGACTGTTCGATATCTTTTTAAACATCACATACTGGCTGTAGGTTCACCAGCCTCTCCCTCCATTCATCCCTCTCCCTCTCTCCCCTCGTACCCCCACCCCCTCTTTCTCCCTCTTCCTCCGTCCCTCTCTGTGTGTCTCATACACCAAAACACATTATAAACACTAATCCTTTCCTCATCCTTAACTGGAATTTGGTTTGGGCGGACGGCCAAGCAAGCAGGCCCCCGGAGACAGACTGGGAGTGGGACAATGTTCGCAGGACGAGCACTGGGGAGGCACGCCGATTCACGACTCCGCTAGAGATCACTAACGCTGTGGGTGACAGGAAAGCGCTGGCGCTCCACTGACATCGTGGTCGCACGCAGTACTAACAGTATGATAGTATAGGCTTCGCGTCCTCCTAACACCAGCGATTTTTAAGCAATTCATGATTTAAACAAGCGTGAAAAATATCAGTCGGTTGATCATAATTATATACATCCCATTAACGGCTTGCGCATAACATGACCCGGGGCCAAGAATGAGTAGAGGGTGCGAAGAGCGCGGTACGTTAAGCTGGTCCCTATTAAGGCCACAGGAGTTGGTTGCATGTTCATCACCTCGGCAATCTTCCCTGGGGAATGTGCAATAGCGCAGGGCGAGGGGCAGGTACTCAATGTGGTTCCCCTAAGCCTGTCAAATGCTCTAGTGGCACCGGCAAAGGATTTGTTTACGCGAATGTGGAAAAAAGTTCTGAATGAGTTTCCCATAAAATATTCATTACCCAAGATTTACGGGCTTATGAATGATCATTTTTCTAGTGCTGATCAGATTCAAATTTGCTTGCACACAGGGCGACCGAGCAATTTGCTATCATTCAGGAGTCCTTTACATAATTTAATTTCCGAAGCTAATTCCTTCCGTGAATACCTTTGATTCCCTACATATGTACGATATCTACGAAGACTACTTCACCATTCCAGGTTCGACGTTTCAAAGCTCCGCCTCGGAGGAATTCTTACAGGCTCAGTGGACACTACC
This sequence comes from Penaeus monodon, assembly GCF_015228065.2. Classification (NCBI taxonomy): domain Eukaryota; kingdom Metazoa; phylum Arthropoda; class Malacostraca; order Decapoda; family Penaeidae; genus Penaeus; species Penaeus monodon. The sequence continues at coordinate 31,557,609 of NC_051389.1, forward strand.
TCCTTCTCCTACACCTGGATATGGTGGTGGGTTGAGAACCACCAACAAAGATTACCAAACCAACTACTTCACTGGGGAAGGATCATGGGTCAGCCACCCCGGTATAAAGACGCAGTCAGTTACATATTATCAACATGGCTTTGTTCATCAAACACTGCAAATGTG
>NC_051389.1:31565273-31567773 GCF_015228065.2 Penaeus monodon
ATCAAAGATCTACTGGAGACATTGCAGAAGCAAGCTGATAACATGAATGTCTCCTGTTTTACCAATCTTACTGAATCCAGCCCAAATGGTTGCAAATGGTTTTGCAGCAGAAAGGGAACATGATCAAATACTAACTGTAAGAAAAAATCCATTATTAGTGAAACAAACTGATCACGTTTTATTCCCCTCCAAATGTCAACGTAAACTTTTAAACATACATATATACATATATATACACACACATATACATTTATACATATATATGCACATATATACACACAAACACACACATACAGATGTATATATGTATGTGTGTATTTATGTGTGTTTATATGTATGTATGTATACACACATACACACATTCATATGTACACACATATATAAATAATTAAATATGTATGTGTGTACATATATATGTGTATATATACACACAAATATGTATATATATATATATATACGTATATATGTACACAAATATATACATATATATACACAAATATGTACATATATGTATGGAAATATATATACATATATACACAAATATGTATATATATACCCATACATATACAAGTGTATATGCATGCACACACACACACACACACACACACACACACACACACACACACACACATATATCTTCTAGTGCTCTGTCCTACGACAGGTTCTTTTTGGCATCCATTTTGTCCATGACCCTCTATTCTCTTTTAATTTACTTAATGTGCCTGGTCTTTTCCACAGGACCGAGGGCCATTTTCTGAGATGCTGTCGTAAATACAAGGAAAGATCAGTCACAGTGGTTTCCCGTTGCCTTTCCTAACAGTGGTTTTATTGAGATTGTCCCTATAACAGTTGCTAGCCAAGGCAAATGAGTCTCCTATTTCTATTTATCCCATTGATGGGATCCTGACAGATTCTCCACTCTGGGTCGACGTTGACCTGCAGTTTTATACTCATGCCCAGGAGCATTATGTATATATATATATACATATATACATAATATATATATATATATATATATATATATATATATAATATATATATATATATATAGCATATATATATATATGCATATATATATATATGCATATATATATATATACATACATATAAGTACAGATATATACACAGACATATCTCTGCATACACACAACACACACACACACACACACACACACACACACACACACACACACACACACATATATATATATATATATATATATATATATATATTATATATATATATACATATATGCATACATGTGGACATATCTCTACATATATATGCATATATAAATGCATATATATATATAATATACATAGAAATACACACACACACACACACACACACACACACACACACACACACACACACACACACATATAATATATATATATATATATATATATATATATATATTAGTATATATAAATATGTACATAGATACATATATATACACATAATACATACATATCTATACATATGTATACATATATATACATATTATATATATATTAATATATACATACATACATATATATATATATATATATATATATATATATATATATATACATATATATATATATATGTATATATATATTCATATATACATACATATATATATATGAGAGAATGATTACCTAAAAGGTACCACCGGCACTCTCCGTGGAAAGGAACGGGGGACCCTACCACGTACTCACTCCAAGAGCATCACAACATGAAAACTACAATTAAGTATCATGCTGTGACCACGGCGGCTCAGACATGAACCTACCGTTAAAAGAAGAAGATATATATATATATATATATATATATATATATATATATATTATTATTTTTAATTTTTTATATAAAATTTATATATATTAAAAAACTTTAATATATATTAATTATTAAAAAAATAAAATATATATAATATATAAAATTATAATATTACAATATATTATATATAATATAAATATATATAAAAAATTTTAATAATATATAAAATAAAATTCATATTAAAAATTATTATAATATATATCTAAAATTATAATATTATTAAAATTTAAATATATATATTATCAATATATAATATATTATATATCTTATATATAAAAATTATAAAAAATCAAAATATCTTTTATATTATATAATAATAATTATATATTTATTATTTATATAAAATAATATACATAAATTTTTTTAATATATATTAATTATATAAAAATAATATTATATATAATATATATATATATATATTTTAATTATATTATATACATATATTATATACTTTAATATAATATATTTTTATATATATATGTATATATATTATATACTTATTATATTATATACTTATATATATATTTTCACAACGCCAAACACACACCCAACACATAAAATTAATATATAATTATATTATTATTATATTATAATTTTTTATATATATATTTGTGGTGTGTGTGTGTGGTGTTGTGTGTGTGTGGTATAATGGGTGCGGAAATATATTCATATTTA
>NC_051389.1:31584071-31589071 GCF_015228065.2 Penaeus monodon
TGCAATGTATTGATTATACTGAAAATAATGAATACACTGCATAAAAGCGTCCCTACATTTATGGAAATAATAGAAAACGTTTTCAGTTTTCCAATGCACAACCTACACAACTTTATGCGTGTTGATATATTTAGGGCACATGCAAGCATCTTACTTAAGATGTTAAAGCACTTTTTAGTCGAATTCTGAAAGAGAAGACAGTGGCGGCGTGACTGTAAACAAGGTGATGCTGCACAGGGGTCATAGATTCGAGTCGCGGGAGGGTCAAATCTTGCCGGTGTAATGGCCACGCGACAAGTGCTCAAAGAATTCTAGAACCAAAGATGGAAATAGGGGCAGCTAATTTTAATAAAGAATCGTTATTTTATGCATATGATTTTATATGTACACATATCAGCTGCTGATACTATCCGATTAGTTTGTACAAGCTCTTTGTCAAAGGTAACTATATCACCGAATTTGGGTAACTTAGTAGAAATTAGCATTATGTATTGAATTAGATGGCCGCGGTGGCCGAATGTTAGAGCGTCGGACTCAAGACTGTCACGACGGCAATCTGAGTTCGAAGTTTCGAGTCACCGACCGCCGCGTTGTTTCCCTTAGGCAAGGAACTTCACCTCGATGCCTGGCCTAGCCACTGGGTGCCAAGCCAGCTCAATGTCAGTGCCGGTAAATAGAGATGGTGACTCGAAAAAAACACCGGGCGGAAGGGCAAGGGCAAACCACCGCTCTAAATTGCTAAGAAAAAATCATGGAAGCCCATGATCGTCAAGGCCGCGGTGGCCGAATGGTTAGAGCGTCGGACTCAAGACTGTCACGACGGCAATCTGAATTCGAGGGTTCGAGTCACCGACCGCCGCGTTGTTCCCTTGGGCAAGGAACTTCACCTTGATTGCCTACCTATTTTAGAGAATAATTACCTAAAAAGGTACCACCGGCACTCTCCGTGGAAAGGAACTGGGGACCCTACCACGTACTCACTCCAAGAGCATCACAACATGAAAATTACAATTAAGTATCATGCTGTGACCACGGCGGCTCAGACATGAACCTACCGTTAAAAGAAGATTGAAATTAGATATATTTCTTTAGCTATACTTTCATATTCTGCCCGTTACTATGGAAGATAATTAGAATATAAAAAATATATATAATATATTTTTTTTACCTGAAAACTTCTATGCCTTGAATATTTATTCGATATACAGTGAATTTCAATAAATAAAGAATCTACAGTAACCGGTTAAATATACTTCATTTAGTGAAAACAGTTCATTTACTCAAATATCATTTTAGATATTTGGAACCACTGCGCGTCGCCGCCCTGCTCCCTTCGAGGCTTTCCTGAGCCTCTTCCTCACAAGTGCCGTCTGCTCCATCGACTACGGTGATCTATATATAGATCAACTGGTGATGATCGTGTTTGAGAATCCCTTGACAAGGGCTTTTCATTCGCAGGAAAAATTTTCTCTTTCAGTTTTATTTGACCCGTATTTGTGTCAAGAACTCCCCCCCCCCCTCTCCCCGTGAAACCACCTGCGCGGCCGACACGGTGCACGGCCGCGATAGTGCGAGTTACTACGCTCGCCATTGCGGTCTCATTCATGACGCCAGTAATTGTGCGAGCGCCAGATGTGCGCCGACGAGGCATTGCTTGCGTGGACTCTGGCGGGAGGAGGGAGGAATTTGTATGTAGATCAGAAATTAGTACAGGAATCTACTTGCCAAAGAACATGCTACGTTGGAAGAAGTGGAAGGGCGTAAGTCGAAACATTAACTCGTCCTGAGCGTGCCAAAGTTCATATCATTTCGTTATGGACGAACTGTGTGGTATATCTTCGTGAGGTATTACCGTCTTACCAATCAATAACTCAAATCTTTAACAATATGTGTCCCATATCACGAAGCGCATTCAATTTCCTATGTAGTCTCTTCTCTTGAGTGCATAAAATTTGCAACGTGGAAGAGTTGCCAAGACTATTCAAACCAAAAAACATAATTTTATGTGACACTTTGTCGTAGATACAATTATACAGTGTGTGTGTGTGTGTGTGTGTGTGTGTGTGTGTGTGTGTGTGTGTGTGTGTGTGTGGTGTGTGTGTACGTGTGTGTGTGTGGTGTGTGTGTGTGTGTGTGTGTGGTGTGTGTGTGTGTGTGTGGTGTGTGTGTGTGTGTGTGTCGTGTGTGTGGGGTGTGTGTGTGTGTGTGTGTGTGTGTTGTGGTGTGTGTGGTGTGTGTGTGTGTGTGTGATGTGTGTGTGGTGTGTGTGTGTGTGTACGTGTGTGTGTACGTGTGTGTGTACGTGTGTGTGTGTGTTTGTGTATGTGTTTATGTACGTCCGTGTGTGTGTCGTGTGTTGTGTGTTGTGTGTTACGTGTGTGTTGTGTGTGTGGTGACGTGTGTGTGTGTGTACGTGGTGTGGGTGTGTTGTGTGTGGGTGTGTGTGTGTGTGTGTGCGTGTGTGTGTGTGTGCTCGCGCGCGTCCGAGCGCTTTCGAAATACTGTTTTTCCTTCATCGAATTCTGTCCCCCATGAACAGAAAGCTGAAACTGATTAGCTTCCAGTTGAACACATTTTCCGGAGTATCTGGGTGACGGCGGCGGCGCGCCCGTCCCAGACCGGCGCTCGCTTTGTCCCAGTGACTCGTTATGTAATCAAGCCCTTGCTCGTGCAGTCCCCGGGTCCTCGATGCTCCATTCACTTTCCGCAGCCAGCGAGGGACTAATTCCAGTTTCCTTACCAACCGACTTTGCTGTATTTGATCAAGATCTCGCCGCTGCTGGGCTGGCTTAATTACCGCAGCAACTGGCCTCGGGGCGGCCGCACTGCGCCAGAGGAGCAACGGGAAACCTGACCGACTCTTGCCAGGAGACGGTCTGTTGCATGCTGGCGACCCTTCTTCCTTGCATAGCCTTGCTTCCCCCCTTCCAGCTCCTTGGCCTTCATCAGCACTGCCTTCTTCCGTCCACGATACATATACGCTGCTCCCACCGTATTCAAACAAACTCGTTCTATTTTCTTAAGGTTCTTATCCTTATGGAACGACGTAAGATACTTAGTACAGCAACTGCTCGAGAAAAACAAGTGATAACATTAAATAAAATGCAATGCAACGAAATATAAACTAATAATACAATTGTTCACAAAACCATACTTAAAGTTCCGTATTATACAATGGTTAATTCATAGACCGATTCCTATAAACTCAACGGGATATTTTGAAATCCACGGACTGCTGTTGGAAAATCGACTGGCAACTCCCCAGTACACAACTGATTATAGTCGTTCTGATGAACAAATCAGAAATAAATGAACACAATTATAATGCACTGGTAATGAACGTAAGGTCAAGACGTAAGTGGGTACATTTGGAGGCAAATGTTTCACGAAAAGCAATCTGTTTTGAAGATTTATTAACTGCAGGTCCACATAAAAAATACGTAGTTTTTTTCAAATATGCATAAGAAATGAATCAGTTCTCTGTTTGCTTAGACTCAGCAATAACAAGGCTGAGGCCTCGGACGACCTCATATACAAAGGCCCATTGACATGAAAAGATTGGGCTTCCCAATACGTTATAACCATTTCAAACCGAGTTTAACACTATTCACCAAGTTGGCAACTCCTTGGGGAGCGGAGGCAACTTGCATTAAATAGCTCGACCGGAACCAATCCTTCCGTCACCAAGCACCAAAGAAATAGAAAATAGTGGAGTTTACCCTTTATGTCCCACTTCCACCATTACATTAACCCCCTTCCGCCTTCCTCGGCTGCGACCACTTCCGGAGCTACAGGCTCGACACGTACATACTATTACTGCCGTCCCCACATAGCCACAGAAATAATTTGCTCAATAACGTTGTTTCTGGATGTGCAAAGCACATGGCAGTTATTAGAACTTAATTCTTTAGCCTGTGAGAAAAATGTTAAAAGGGGCCGACTATTTCTCAATTCGAATCGACTTCTTGTCTTTCGTAACGAGAAAGTCGTGCGTCCTGCGACAATATTTCAAGGCCAATGGGACACGGACAAAGCAATACCGGGGAAACGTATCACAAAACAGCTCACACAAAACGAACAACATTTTCATCTACAAACACGGTGGGAATAATAACAGCTGCATGCGGATGTGGAAGCAGCAAGAAGCAAGGACTGAGGTACACAATAATGACAAGAGTGGCGGTGCCGGCGGCGACGTCCACGCTCGTCTGCCCCCTGGCCCAGTTGTAGTTACTCCAGCGGAACACACGTGGAGAAGCGCCCTCCTCCCCAGCTACATCATCGCACAACTTTCAAGAAGGCCGGCGCCGTTCATACAGATGTATGACTAAAACAAGCTCCTCACTGATAAGGAAGCACAAAGCAGCAACTAGAGGAGCGCATTATTTGTGAGGATGTCCCCTCGTGTCCAAAGCTCTATTGGGGGAGTGACCGCGGCAGTGCGTAGGGACCAGCAGCGCCTGGGGCGATGGCTGCCTCCTGGCGCCGGCGTACTCAACATGCCCTTTGGCCCAGTTGTAGCCACTCCAGCGGAACATGCGGTCACTCTCGCCGCCTGACCCACTCCCCTGACCCGCTGCCTTTTGCTTCGCGCTCACTATGGTCTTTCGTGAAAGAGACGCAATCCTATTATTTATGCAAGTGCAAAGAACATTACGTAAAACCGCAGACAAATTAGCAGGCAATTGCAAGTGACATAAGAAAACGCAAACCTACTCTGCCTATTTAATTAAGTGCGTTCGGGACGACTAAGTTACCTTTAACATTCTGAAGGTATATCCATGTAATATATAACTTTGAGTGCAAATATACACACAACTCGAATTAGTTATATATGCATCACTGGCAACATTATGAAAAAAACTATATCAATCTATCAATCTTTATGTATGTATGTGTATGGATATGTATATACATATGTATAAATATATACTGCATATGTATATATGATATATACATATATATGTATATACAGGTATATGTAAAAATGTGCGTATATA
>NC_051389.1:31594071-31605742 GCF_015228065.2 Penaeus monodon
AAAAGAACAACAAAATAGGAGCTTCAGTGAAGACAAAAAGACACGAACTGTAATTGTGCAAATTCCATCTCATATATGAGGATTGGAACTAATTTTTCCTTACGATATGCCGATAAGTATGGAGCAGAGAGTATAAGGCGTGTCCTGAGATAAAAAACAAATGGCAGCCAAACTCGAAAAGCCGCGTGCAGCATCGCAAAAAGTCCCGAAGCGAGTCTGCCGCCCTCCCCTCGGCTCAGTTCCCCTTCACCTCGATTCCTTCCCTCCTCGCGCTCTTGCTAATGGCACCTTATGAGTGTCTTCTTATTCACCTTCTTTCTAATGGGCCGTTCTGACTGGATTTATTCTTTCACCTGCAAGATTCACTTCGCCACTTCCATTGGCGATCGGTTGCCTCATCACACATTTCTTCCAGGCAAGGGCGATGCCTTTTCACGAAAACATGAAGAAGCTGGCTCTGATATAGCCCATCGCCTTCCTGACGCAGGGAGGAGTGTACTGAGGTGTGGATTAAGCTAAGTCTTGGTGAGAAATGGAAACAATAGTGAGAAAAAGAAGAGGAGGCGGAGGAGGAAAAAGTGATTAAATCAACTAGGGGCGCCACACAGGAGAAGCACAGCAGGCGAGACGCAGGCGGGTCGCGTACAAGAGACAAGTTCCGAAGAGATGGTTCAAGCAGCGGTTCCGATTTCTTGGTTCGTTTTGGGTCGTGGCTGCCTCTGTTTGGAGAGAGCGTGGCATCATGAAGGGCGCGGGCGGATGGTCAGGGGAGAGAAGAGGAGGGCCTACCGTGGGAGGGAAGGCTAGAGGCAGCGTGTTGACGTACCTTCGCACCCAAGGGTAAGATCAACACCGTCACGCCATGATACCCTCGACACGTTTCCCCTCCCCCACCCCCACGACCCTTCGTAACGGGGGTCATCAAGTATGACCCCCCCCTCCGCAATGCTTGGCTTCTACTTCATGGGGAAGCTCCCCTCTCCCTACTTACACACTCCCATTCTTACATCGCTGTCCAATAGAAATCAGGAAAAATGAAAACAATCTCGTTGGAGGAAGATACATTGAAGAAAGCTGGCCGGAGCATGTGCGCGGGGCCGGCGGGAGGAGGACCCGTGGCCACCGGGGCATGCTGTTTGTTCTGGGTACAGTTAGCCGCCAGCAAGAAGGGCATGGCCACGCAGAAGTGGTAATGAGGGCGTGGCGCGATGAAGATGGCGATGATGATGATGATGAGGTAGAAGATGAAACTGGGAAGAACAAGTGAAGAGTCGTGAGAGAATGAGTAAATTTACGAAGAGAGGAGACTAACAACCAGACATACAAAACAATTACGGAGAAAGAAGAAATGATAAAAGAGACGGAGATGAAGAGCGAAGAAAGTGAGAGTGAGACTGGAGAGAGAGTGTGAGTATAAAAGCAGAGTAGAGAGGGAGGGAGGGGGAGGGAGAGGGAAAGAGAAGAGAGAGAGATAGATAGATAGATAGAGAGAAGATACACCGTAAGTTGAGCACTGTTTATTCCTCATCGGAGCAGCGCCCGGCGAGCGCCCCCCCCCCCCCCCATGCTGAATGGCGGTGCCACTGCGGTCTTTGAGGCACCATTAATGCTCCCGACCTGCGGGCGGCACACGCTCACACCACCTGCACACGCCGGCCGGGAACTGGTAATGCCCGAGTCGGACCAGTTTGACATTGTGAGCTTTCCATCGCTAGAAACGCTTGAGTCTTTGTTTAATGCCTCTTCCCTTGCTTACTGCCGTCCAGCCTGCGTCAGGAACAGGGAACAGTTTTTCTTGTGCTCGGAAATGACTATTTACCAGTGATGAGCCCATTTTAATGTTCTATCCTTCATTAAGGTCGACTGATAACAAAGTGTTCTTAAGAGACAAAATTATTAATGCATCTGAATTGGTTTTCAAGTCTCCGTGCGTTTCAAAGTGCCGTCGCCCCTCAGCCCTGGTGTGCGTCGGATGAGGTCCCGCCAGGCCCTCGCCGGAAGGCACCCTCGCGCCGGCGCATTCCTAGGCCTGGGACGCCACAACCCCGTGATCCGCTGCTGCCTAATTCCCTCGCCACGCATGTTCTTCTGAGGGCGCATTCTCCTTGCGCATCGCGGGCGTCATCTAGCATTCCTGTGGGCGGGGCAGTCACGGGTGAACGGGCGGGAGGGCCGGTGGGTGAGGAGGCGCACGGAGCACGGGGGGTGGGGGGGGAGGTTGGATGACGATGAAGACGAGGAATAGTACAAAAAATAATAACAAATAATAATAATTATAATAATAATGATAATAATAGTAATAATAATAATAATAATAAATACATTAAACACACTCACAATTTATATATATATATATATATATATATATATATATATATATTTATATATATTTATATATATATAAACATATATAAGATATATATATATATATATATATTATATATATATATACATATAAACACACACACGCACACACACACACATATATATATATATATATATATATATATATATATATATATATTATATATATAAATACACATATATGTATGTATACATACATACATACACACACACACACACACACACACACACACACACACACACACACACACACATATATATATATATATATATATATATATATATATATATATATACATACCGCTCTAAATTGCCAAGAAAATCATGGAAATCCATGATCGCCAATGTCCTTGTGGGACAGGGCACTTAAAGCCGCGGTGGCCGAGTGGTTAGAGCATCGGACTCAAGACTGCCACGACGGCAATCTGAGTTCGAGGGTTCGAGTCACCGGCCGGCGCGTTGTTCCCTTGGGCAAGGAACTTCACCTCGATTGCCTACCTAGCCACTGGGTGGCCAAGCCAGCCCAAGTCAAGTGCTGGTCCCAAGCCCGGATAAATAGAGAGAATGATTACCTAAAAGGTAACACCGGCACTCTCCGTGGAAAGGAACTGGGGACCCTACCACGTACTCACTCCAAGAGCATCACAACATGAAAACTACAATCAAATATGCTGTGACCACGGCGGCTCAAACATGAACCTACCGTTAAAAAAAATATATATACATATATATATATATATATATATATATATATATATATATATATATATATATATATATATATATATATATATATATGTATGTATATATATTGTTTTTTAACGGTAGGTTCATGTTTGAGCCGCCGTGGTCACAGCATGATACTTAATTGTAGTTTTCACGTTGTGATGCTCTTGGAGTGAGTACGTGGTAGGGTTCCCAGTTCCTTTCCACGGAGAGTGCCAGTATTACCTTTTAGGTAATCATTCTCTCTATTTTATCCGGGCTTGGGACCAGCACTGACTTGGACTGGCTTGGCCACCCAATGGCTCGGTAGGCAATCGAGGTGAAGGTCCTTGCTCAAGGGAACAACGCGCCGGCCGGTGACTCGAACCCTCAAACTCAGATTGCCGTCGTGACAGTCTTGAGTCCGATGCTCTAACCACTCGGCCACCGCGGCCTATATGTATATATATACACATGTATATATTATATATATTTATAATTACACATGTATGTTTATGGTCAAATGCTCCTCGATTTTTGCGCTGGCATGACATCCAAGACCCTCAGAGACTTGGGGAAGGCCTCCAGGAATCGGCAGTATCAAAAAGGTGCATTTCCAGGTTCATATGCAGACAACAAACTATGTTGCTCCCAGACTACGCCAAGGGATGCGTAGACGCAAGGCACAGGTGGTTCTGCTTGTCCCGGATGCTGCCCCGCGGGTTGAGCAAAGAGCGGTCGAGGGCATGAACATGTGTGTAAATAAAGGTGTAAATTAGAGTGAGCGTGCTACTCATATGCAAATCTAGCGCGAGGTAAACACGAATTTGCAGCATTGCGTACACATGCGCCATTGGATGTGCACACACTGGAACCAAACCGCTCGAAACACATCAAGTGACCAAACACGCTGTCGCGATACGGAGATACAAACGTTTAAGCCGCGACGATGAGAACACGAACGTTTGCGCCGGGGCCAGGAACACTATATTTTGCCGGCAGCCAGAAAAAAACACTTGCACACTCCTATCTTTTCTCTCCGTGCGCAACAGCATACTATGAAAGTATGCCGAGTTCGGAAACCCTCGTTGTTAAATAAAACCTAATCTTTGACAATGAAATTTATTGGGCTTTATTTCTCAAGGAAGTGAGACTCGTAGAGACGCCGAGCGGAGAGCACAAGCTTACCTGTCCATCTGTAACGGGCAAGACACGTGAAAAGAGCAAGAGGTGGGCGTATCCCTCACCCTCAACGAAATATGGAGGCTGGGCACTCGCCATACTCTAGAGGAGAGTATATGCAAGCAACATTCTCTAGCGTGTACACGGAGCCCGTTGATATGTCGATACTGTGGTATAGTGCCTACCTGAACGAAAGAAATGACGGCATGGGAGGTTTTGCTAACATAAAGAATAACCTCTAATAATTCATCTACAATATACACTGTACTTGTTTCTACAGGGGCGTCCAAATGATCTACGAGAACACTGGGCATGGTAGGAGCCAGGGTGGGCTCCAAGCGGGTGTTGCGAAAGGGAGGCGAGAGCGGACTCGAAGAAAAAGCAGGCTATAAATTCGAGAGAACAAAACTGATGTGGATCGAGAGAATGAAGGAAGGACGTAAGCAGGCTGACAACACGCGGGAAGTAAGGATGCCTGAGAAGCAAGGTCACTGCCGCGGGACGTAACAGAGGAATGGACACGTGGAGTGACGATGAAGGAAGGGGAGACGCAAGGAGTGGGATTTAGTAAATGGGAAAAAGAGAGTAGTGAACGAGTGAGAGCGAGACAGGCAACGACCACTGCTTTACCTCCTCCTTTTTTCTGGAAATAAGCAGGGGTGAACGCAGGACCACCTCGGCGCACCTCGCAGCCTCGGCGTGGGCGAAGGACCGAAGCTCATCGCAAGGCAGCTGCGAAGGGCAGAGGCGGTGCTTCGGTCACTCCGTAGATGCCGACTGAATCAAAACATCTTTCAATCCTGAGAGTCGTGATAAACCTGTCTGACCCTTACTTTCATGATTCACCTCCAAACCCACCTGTTCTACCTTATCATTTTCTATAAATCCTCGCTACTCTGATCCTACTATATTGTATTTTTGTGACATACCAGGCACCTTTTTTTTTACTTCTGACTACCTTCAGTCGACGTTGCTCCCACACTGTTGGTCTTGACAACTATTTTTATACCCCTCACCCCTCACTCCACCCCACCTACTGCCTTTCTCTCTCTTTCCATATACCCCCCCCACCTCCTCGCACGACCGAGAGGCACTTCATACATGACTTCCTTTGCATACAGGCCGTCCAGGTGGTAAGACGGTGACCTGGTTTAGGTGTGGTCGAGTGAGCCTGGCTAACACAGCCTGGTTCAGCCGCCCGCATGCTACTGGGGATCCACACAAGTACTAAAGGCGGAAACACACCTTTGCTTGTACTGCATGCTTCTGGGGGTCGAGAGAGTGGCGCAGCGAACGGCACGAGCCACGACATCCGTACGGCACCAATAAGCGGAAAGCGGCTCAGGCTGCGAGAAGTTGCCTACAGAACGATGTCTGTCTTCCCCCGTTAAATACAAACAATGCATCTTGACAACACCATTTGTGACTGAAATAGCTTGTATAGAAGCAAGGAAGCGGGCAGCTAAATAACTGCAGACTGCAAACATCCTCGTCGAAGGCATGCAAATGAGAATGAAAAGGCCGTCAACAGGTGTTTGGCGACCAGCATGGCATGGCGCGGCGCGGCGCTGCAAGGCGTGGTGACCAGTGAGAAAGTCTAGCCAAGAAGTGCGTCAAGGCGGCGCGAGGCGAGGGCGCCGCGGGGTTGGCAACAGACCAGTCGAGTGTCTCCTCTGAGCAACTGGGAGGAGCCGCGAGCAACTTGCGGCACAAGTCAGTGCTGAGATAAACGCCAGTCTTTCTTTTCACCGGCGGATCGTCGTATACACCTGATAAACAAAGAGGTGTTACTACCAGATCGAAACGCGAGCGCATCCGGTCGCGGGACCGAACCTGAGAGGCCAGACTCGCGGGAATTTCCTCCCGAAGCTCGACATCCTGCCGGAGCTCCTGGCCACGTGCGTCACCCACGTACTGCATGAACCTCCGGCCTGTGGCCATTTGCCCCGGCCATGCGACCTATGTGCTGTATGGCACATCCCAAACAAAATATAGCTTCTGGAGATCAACAGTGTACACATGACGTGTATTGTAGGGCAAATGATGGTGCGTAAACGTAGCCAAGTCTTGCGTCATGTCTTAGCAACCACTCTCGAATGATGGCCGCCCACTCAGGCATCACTCGAAAGTTGGTGGACCTCGAAGAGATGTGTCAGCGATTCATGCGAAATTGAAAGGGAAAACTCCGGGGAGAATCAACATTTGTGGTCATCATCTAGATGCATGCTTTCTTAGTTCTGGAGTTTATGATCGTGTGCGCATCTGTACAAAAGTGGTAAACAAGGAAACGCATTCGCCATTTGTGAATACAGCGTGTTTCTTTTCTGTCATAGGCGTCAGGCACACGCATCTCGTTTCCCTCGGCCTCGCATCCCCCCGCCGAAGCGCCATTCCCGGGGCAAGCAGGGCCGCCGCGGAGGCAACCGCAGGGACTCCGCTGGTCGGGTGAAGGGCAGGATGACCGGCAGAGGGAAACGGTAGGAGGTGGCGAAGGAGGGTGAGGGGGCTTGAGGGTGAGGGTGAGGGTGAGGGTGAGGGGTGAGGGTGTGGGGGGTGACGGTGAGGGGTAGAGAGGGTGTGGGAAGGAGGGACGGGAGAAGGAATAGGATGGAGGGAGAGGAGGGCATGGGGGGGGTGAAGAGGGGGGGAGGAGGAGGGGGAGGAACGGGGAGATTGAGCTGGGGGGACACACGGTTATTCTCAAAAAAATCCGATAAGCAATGTCTGTGTGAGGAGCAGAAAGCTGAAGGAGATGTTGATGAGGGGGAGATGGAGGAGAGGAGGACAAGGAGGAGGGAGGAGGAGATGGGGAGGAGGATAAGGAGGAGGAGGAGGAGGAGGAGGAAGAGATGGAGGAGGAGGAGGACAAGGGAGGAGGAAGAAAGGAGGAGGAAGGGGGGAGAGAAGGGGAAAAGAAACGGGAAGATAGGGGGTTTAGAGGAGGAGGGAGAGATGAAAAGGAGGAAGAGAAAGAAAGGGCAAGGAAAAGAGGAACATAATGAGAATGAAAAAGCAGTGGATTCGCGAGCGAGGCGGAGGAGAGAAGGGGACGGAAGGAGGAAGTGGGCAGCATGTCGGAAAGAAAGCAGATTCTACGGGAGCGAAGAGCAACTTTGCCGGGGGGGCGCGAGGGAGCTTGAGGAAGGAAATGCCAACGGAAGGGATATAACGAACTGAAACATCCATGTGGATAATACAATAAATCTCCGGGGCAATAGGATGAACACATGTATAACCACATAATTTTCACAATTTTCATTTATCCGAAGATATGTCAAAAGTATGTCAGACACTTTATTTAGCTGCATACATATCATCAATCTATTTTTCTGAACATTAACCTCTGGGTTATGATATATTATATATATATATATATATTATATTATAATATATATATATATATATATATATATAATATATCATATATAACACACACACACACACACACACACACACACACAACACACACACCACATATATATATTATATATAAATATATATTTTATATTATATATATATAAAACATATATAATAATATATATAATAATATACAATATATTACATACATATACATATAATATACATACATATACTATACATACATAAAATATACATATAATACATACATATACATATTAAAACATACATATATATATATATATATATATATATATATATATACATATAAATATATATGTATGTATGTTGTGTGGTGTGTGTGTGTGTGTGTGTGTGTGTGTGTGTGTGTGTGTTGTGTGTGTGTGGTGTGTGGGGTGTGTGTGTGTGTGTGTGTGTTGTCTGTGTTTTGTGTGTACATATACACACACATATATTGGGCATACATACACACACACAAACAAAATATATATATATATATATATATATATATATATATATATATATATAATATATAATATATATTATATAAAATATATATATATATATAATTTTATATATATTATATATATATATATACAAAGCAGATACTACATACTTTCATACACAATATATATATAAACATACACATATACATTACATATGTATAAGTATGCATATACAAACATACATACTCACACGCGCACACACACACACACACACACACACACACACACACACACACACACACACACAACACACACACACAACACACACGTACGGGGTTTGTGACGTGCTACTCTCCAAAGACGAGCACTTTGCCACGAGCGCAGCGACAGGCAGGTGAATTACGAAAGGTCACATCACAAACGATCTCCGTTATTTCCCTTTTTGGTAAAATCACTATGATTTTTTTGCTTCTTCCTGTGCCGATTTCCATGCTGGACACTCTCCTAGGCGTCGGGACACTGGGAAAAAGCTTATTGTTTAACCACAAGAAACATGATGAGTACGGCTGGCCAGCAATTACCTGGCGAGCCTTTGCCCTTTATTTCCACTGATTGCTGGCTGCGGCGGCACTGGTGGGGGGGCGGACGACGAACCAGCTGCCTGCCGAGGCCTCGGGGCACCCGGACCTGTGAGCTCTCGCCCCACAGCCCTGCTCTGTAAATCGAATCGCAAATACAAGCTCAAGCTGCCTGGATCCCCTGAAATGCTGGAGGGGTGAGCGCTGCCCGTGTCTCGAAGGGGAAGCGGGCGACGCCGGGATTTTTTTTGCGTTAACAAGAGAGAGCCACGTGAAGTTCCACGCTGGCCTCCGGCACAAACCCAACGGAAGACCGGTAACCATATTCCGAATGATGTAATGTGAAGGAAACGTACAGGGGTTGAGGAAGAGAGCAGGTTTGGGGGGGGAAGAAGCGGGCGAGGTTGTGCTGGGATCGGGCTGACCGCGCGCACCGACACATCTGCTGCAGCACGCAACTTACCACATGAGCAGTGAAAGTCTAACCAATGACACGTTCGCAGTAGGCACACGGAAAAGCGAAAATTTTTAGGCACAGCACACAGACAAGCAGCCCCATCCGTTTAACAACAACAGTTTACAAGCGCCAGCACTGCTCTACAATGGGCGAGGGAAGCTAAAAGGCGCTGTCCCTTTAGGATCACTCAGAAGTCGTGCCCCTTCTCTGCAGATGACAACCAAAATAATTCATCTGTCCACCATTAACGGCTGCGGCCCTTTTTATTTTCGACAAGGTGAACCTTAACGTCTGGACGATACGGCGTGGTGCGAAAACACTTCTTTGCAGGATCCCGATCCCGATAATCTCTTGCAGCGTTATGCTCCCTCCGTCCTCCCCGCCACGGCAGGTCAGCGGCCTCGAGGAAACAGGCATGTCTGGCGGGGCCGATCCACTCTTGGCGGCGAGGGGATGCAGCGCTACGAGCTAATTACCATAAACGATCAAATAAGGCACTTATAAATAGCACGTTAAACGGCAGGTTATACATGTACATATACACAAATATTCACACACATGCAACTGCGCACGCAAAATTTTCCTAATTGCACACACATATTCCGTACGTGTGTGTTCATTGTGTGCGTGTATGTATATATTGTGTTTATATATATATATATATATATATATATATATATATATATATATATATACATATATTAAAAGGATAATTAGTATTAAAATAATTATATTATGTATATAGTATGCATATGTTGTATATAGTATACTATTATGTATATATGTTCATTGTATGTATATATGATAAAATATTTGGGTTTTTATGTTATTATTTAGTATTATGTTAATTGTAGTATACATACAAATTTCATGTGTGTGTGTGCGCGTTGCGTAAATGTGTGGTATAGTGTTTAATATTATAATATATTTTATAATTTTCTAATTCTATATAATATATAATATTATTTTTTAAATATAATATATATATATAAAATAACTATTAAAAAATTATATATATATATATTATATATAATTTTAAAATAATATATATAAATATATATAATATATATTATATATATATATATTTTAAAAAATTATATATATATTATATATATATATTATAAAAATAATATATAATTTATTATATTATATAATATTATATAGTTTAATAACATATATAACACATATACACACACAATATACGCAACGCGAACACACACACATGTAATGTATGTAGTATACATAAAATATTACTTATAAAAAAAATAATTTAAAATATTAACCCCAAATATGTTTACATATATACATACAATAAAACAAAAATAAAATAAATATGTTCCCCATATTCATACATAGCATACATATATACATATATAATATATATATAATAATAATACCTATAATATATAATATATATATATTATATAAAAATATTATATATTATTATATATATAAACACAATATATAATACACGACACAAGAACACACACGTAGGATATATGTGTGTGCAATTAGGAAAATTTGCGTGCCGTTGCAGGTGTGAATTTTTGGTATATGTACATGTATAACCTGCCTTTTAAAGGGCCCTTTTATAAGGCCTTTGTGATCGTTTATGGTAATTAGCTCGTAGCGTGCATCCTCCCGCCCGAGTGGATCGGCTCCCCCAGACATGCCTGTTTTTCGAGGCCCCTGACCGCCGTGGCGGGGAGGACGGACGGGGGCATAAAGTGCAAGAGATTACGGGGTCGGGATCCCGCAAAAAAATGTTTTGCACACGCCGTATCGGTCCCGACGTTTAAAGGTTCACCTTTTCGAAAAAAAAAAGGGCCCCCAGCCTTTAATGGATGGGAAAATGAATTATTTTTGGGTTTTCATCGCAGGAAGTGGCACGATTCTGAGTGATCCTAAAGGGACAGCGCCTTTTGCTCCTGCCCATTGTAGAGAAAATGTGGCGTTGTAAAAACTGTGTTGTTAAAGGATGGGCTGTTGTCTGTGTGTGTGCCCAAATTTTGCTTTTTCCCTTGCCTATGCGAACGGTCATTGGGTTTGACTTTCACTGCTTTGTGGAAGTTGGTGCTGCAGCAGATGTGCGGGCGCGCGGTCAGCCCCATCCCAGCACAACCTCGCCCCCTTCTTCCCTCCCCAACCTGCTCTTCCCAACACCGTACGTTTTCCTTACATTTCATCATTCGGAAAATGGTTTCCGGGTCTTTCCCGGGGTTTTTTTGCCGGAGGCCCGGTGGAACTTCAGTGGCTTCTCTTGTTAACGCAAAAGAAATCCCGGCCCCGGGCCCTCTCCCTTCGAGACACAGCAGCGCTCATCCCCCAAGTTTAGTGACCGGGGCTTGAGCTTGATTTTCGATTTGAGTTTTCAGAGCGGGCTGGGGGGAGAGCTCACAGGTCCCGGGTGCCCCAGGCCTCGCAGGCAGCTGGTCGTCGTGCCCCCCCAGTGCCGCCGCAGCCAGAATCATGGAAATAAAAAGGGGAAAGGTCGCCGGTAATTGCTGGCCAGCCCTACTCATCATGTTTTTTTGTAGGTTAAACAATAAGATTTTTCCCCC
>NC_051389.1:31605842-31608342 GCF_015228065.2 Penaeus monodon
AGCAATGGGAGGATAACGCCAGTCTTTCTTTTCACCGGCGGATCGTCGTATACACCTGATAACAAGAGGTGTTACTACCAGATCGAAACGCGAGCGCATCCGGTCGCGGGACCGAACCTGAGAGGCCAGACTCGCGGGAATTTCCTCCCGAAGCTCGACATCCTGCCGGAGCTCCTGGCCACGTGCGTCACCCACGTACTGCATGAACCTCCGGCCTGTGGCCATTTGCCCCGGCCATGCGACCTATGTGCTGTATGGCACATCCCAACAAAATATAGCTTCTGGATGGATCAACAGTGTACACATGACGTGTATTGTAGGGCAAATGATGGTGCGTAAAACGTAGCCAAGTCTTGCGTCATGTCTTAGCACACTCTCGAATGATGGCCGCCCACTCAGGCATCACTCGACAGTTGGTAGACCTCGAGAGAGATGTGTCAGCAATTCATGCGAAATTGCAAGGAACTCCGGGAGAATCAACACTTGTGGTCATCATCTAGATGCATGCTTTCTTAGTTCTGGAGTTTATGATCGTGTGCGCATCTGTACAAAAGTGGTAAACAAGGAAACGCATTCGCCATTTGTGAATACAGCGTGTTTCTTCTGTCAGTAGGCGTCAGGCACACGCATCTCGTTTCCCTCGGCCTCGCATCCCGCGGCCGAAGCGCCATTCCCGGGGCAAGCAGGGCCGCCGCGGAGGCAACCGCAGGGACTCCGCTGGTCGTGTGAAGGGCAGGATGACCGGCAGAGGGAAACGCGTAGGAGGTGGCGAAGGAGGGTGAGGGGTGAGGGTGAGGGTGAGGGGTGAGGGTGAGGGGTGATGTGGGGGTGACGGTGAGGGGTAGAGAGGGTGTGGGAAGGAGGGACGGGAGAAGGAATAGGATGAGGGAGAGGAGGGCATGGGGGGATGAAGAGGGGAGGAGGAGGAGGGGGAGGAACGGGGAGATTGAGCTGGGATGACACACGGTTATTCTCAAACATCCGATAAGCAATGTCTGTGTGAGGAGCAGAAAGCTGAAGGAGATGTTGATGAGGGGGAGATGGAGGAGGAGGAGGACAAGGAGGAGGAGGAGGAGATGGAGGAGGAGGATAAGGAGGAGGAGGAGGAGGAGGAGGAGGAGGAGGAGGAGGAGGAGGAGGAGGAGGAGGAGGAGAAGGAGAAGAAGAGGAGGGATGGGAGAGGGTGAAGAGGGGAGGAGGAGGGTAGAGGGAAGAAGGAAGAAGAGGAGGAGGAAGGGGGGAGAGAAGGGGAAGAACGGGAAGATAGGGGGTTTAGAGGAGGAGGGAGAGATGGAAAAGGAGGAAGAGAAAGAAAGGGCAAGGAGAAGAGAGGGAACATAATGAGGAATGAAAAAGCCAGCTGGTATTCCGCGAGCGAGGCCCGGAGGAGCAGAAGCGACGGAAGGAGGAAGTGACAGCATGTCGGAAATGACGCAGATTCTACGGCAGCGAAGAGCAACTTTGCCGAGGGCGCGAGGGAGCTTGAGGAAGGAACTGCCAACGGAAGGGATAATAACGAACTGAACATCCATGTGGATAATACAATAAATCTCTGGTCAATAGGATGAACACATGTATAACACATAATTACACATTATCATTCATCCGAAGATATGTCAAAGTATGTCAGACACTTTATTTAGCGGCATACATATCATCAATCTATTTTTCTGAACATTAACCTCTGGGTTATGCATATATATATATATATATATATATATATATATATATATATATATATATATATATATAATATATATATATATAAATATATATATACACACCATATACACATATATATATACATATATACATATATACATATATATACATATATATATATACATATACATATATATACATACATATACATATATATACATAATATACATATATATACATACATATACATATATATACACACATATATATATATGTATATGTATATATATATTTATATACATATAAATATATATGTATGTGTGTGTGTGTGGTGTGTGTGTGTGTGTGTGTGTGTGTGGGGTGTTGTGTGTGTGTGTGTGTGTGTGTGTGGTGTGTGGTGTGTGTGTGGTGTGTCTGTGTGTGTGTGTACATATACACACACATATATTGACATACATACACACACACACACACAAATATATATATATATATATATATATATATATATATATATTATATACATGCATGAATACATACATACATACATACACAATATATATATAAACATACACATATACATTACATATGTATAAGTATGCATATACAAACATACATACTTGCGCACACACACACACACACACACACACACACACACACACACACACACACACACACACACACACACACACACGTACGTGGGTTTGTGACGTGCTACTCTCCAAAGACGAGCACTTTGCCACGAGCGCAGCGACAGGCAGGTGAATTACGAAAGGTCACATCACAAACGATCTCCGTTATTCCTTGTTGGTAAAATCACTATGATTTTGCGCTTCTTCCT
>NC_051389.1:31612076-31614576 GCF_015228065.2 Penaeus monodon
GTGATTATCCATCTGATCTTCCGTCTTCGGACCTGCATCATTCTTCAAGGCCCGCACAAAAGCCCTGGTACTTCCAGTCGGTTACGACAGGGCATGATTCCCATAATGACTGGAACATAACGAAAGTTTTCGCTCTTAGGTTGTGGACGGCAATGAAAAGCGGGGACTTTAACGCAAACGAAATAGTTATCCAGCGTTTAAGTTCATCCTTAGCTAGCAATGAGTGTTCCCGTATTACCCTTAATTTGGGAGATAGGCTCGAAATATTGTTTTGTACAAATTGCACGAAACAATTTTAAAGTGTACGAACGTATACGCAAGGTCCAGTACAGCTTCAAGGTAAAACCCGCCATCGGGCAAACCGCGCGCCACTGTTGCCACGTCTCGCCTCAGGCATTAGCCTGTGTTGCCATGTTTCTCGCAGCCCTGCCTCCGCCTCGGGACATCTGATAGATTATCAAACAGTGTGCTTGAATGTAGTGAGTATAATACATCTAGACTATTATGTACATCATGAGTATGCATGTAAAAACGCTATGCGGCATTGGAATTTGAATGAAAGATTTGTTCGTACCTAGAATGATTGTTTACTACACATGCCCCACAGCGGTACACGCCGAGCACGTCCTGGGACATGAGACACCTGAACCCCAGCCCACGCACTCCTCAGCGCCTTCGAGCCCTGCAGCTCCAAACTGCTCTTTCTCAATAACCATCTTTCAGTATAAGAGAATGTTGAGCTTGCTGATAGAAGTGTGGGGGGGGGGAGCAGGCGAAAAGAGCGCAGACTAAAAAGCTTACCGCCCAGGTCAGTCTAGACGTTGGTCAGAATTACAATGAGATGGAAGAAACGCGACGGGCGGAGCTGAGCTAGCCAGATGGGGGTACCGAAGTGGTTGCCAGGGATCACCAACACACACACACCTCTCCCATCAATCGTTTATCACGCCAAAGAACTAGTTAGACCCTGGTAGTTATGTTCCGTACATCCATATCCTGTAGAAGAATATCTATAGCGAATGCGACACTCAAGTGATGTAAACAAATAGCTCTGGGGGAAAAGTTCTTCATTAATCACCCGAGCGACGACGCAAATATCCGTTATTTCTCTTTATGCAATTTGAAAATATTTCACAACACTGACACCGAATAGCGATCATCCATTGTTGAATCTTTTCGTTAAAGTTTGGGTTATACGAGATAAGCATTACAGAATTCATCTATAAAATCTGATTTTATATTGCGATACCTGGCACCTGTTCTGGCTACAGGTGGGCCGGGGGGACTCAACACTCTCCAATCATTTCGTATATTTTTATAAAATTTCAGCCACTTTCATCCCAAGCGTGATCCTTCCATTCGGTATAACTAAGACACAAAATTGCTTGTGAAATTGCCAGTTACTCTGACTGAATACAGAGATGGTCTGGGCATGTGGGCATCTCGTACCTTCAGGTAGATAATGGCAGGTGAGCAGTTCCCCCGCTCTACCTGCTCCCCCTCCTCCCTTCTCCTCTCTTGGCGTCACTCAAGCATAAGACTCCTAGGTCTGGCAGTCGCATTCCCTCAGGCTAACTAGACGCCACCCACTGTCCTAGCTCCTTGCTAAGACTCGCGAATTTTAACATTTATGCTCTACGAGGGATATATGACGCCTATTAGTGTTGTTGTGTTGTGCATGTGATACTGTGGTGCTAGTATTCGTGTGAAGATCTCTGTTCAGCCAAACAAACAGCCGCCAAATAGTGCAACAGGACAACGTGAGGATCTCCAAGGTTAGGGACAAAGCAAAGCCGACGTGCAGAGTAAGAACATACGCAATCAATCAGACAACTCGAGATCACACATAAACAGTCATTTGTAATTTGCTCAGTTAATACCTGTTTGCCTCGGTTGTGTATTCTCAAGCCTCCAAAAACTACTGAATGAGAATATCTGTTAGTGTGCAGATTGTGTGACTAACCTTCTCCATAATGGCCATGTCCCCACTGAACGTAGGAAGCCCGTCGGAAGTTCTCAAACGGAAATCTCCCGATGATAGTGACAAAATTGTCCTCTCGCGCAAACAACATGTGACGAGCCCGCTGTCACTCACCACCTCGAGCACCACCCAAGTGTTTTCCGTCATAGAGGGCGAGATCATGCACGAGGTGGACGATGTGTGTGATGACGTAGTCGACGATGTTGTTGATGATGTAGTTGAAGAAGTTGACGATGAGGTAAGTTCAGTAATCCGTTGTGTGCTGTAACAGAAAAAAAAAATCTTATGAAGTTTTCACTGCAATAACTCATATTTAAATATCGTCCTGACTTAAGTAATAATGAATAAATTCGTATATCTAAATGCAATTCGTATATCTAAATGCAAGTCTCGAGACACATCCCTTGTATGACCTACCTGAAGAGGCCGACTGACAACATTGCCAGCGAGGACATGTTTGGATACAATGGGCAAGGAATGGCAGGTGGAGGGCTATCCTCGCGCTGCCTCTCCACGTGT
>NC_051389.1:31619576-31620959 GCF_015228065.2 Penaeus monodon
ATGTATCAACCGGCGTTTAAGTGCTATTATAAGTGCCTATGTTGATACGTTTATGGTAATTAGCCTCGGAGACGCTGCAGACTCGCCGACAAGAGCTGGATCGCTCCGCAGTACATGGCCTGTTTCCTCACGAGGACGCTGACCTGCCGTGGTGAGGAGGACGGACGGAGGAGCATAACGCTGCAAGAGATTCATCGGGATCGGGATCCTGCAAAGAAGTGTTTCGCCACAACGCCGTATCGGTCCAGACGCTAAGGTTCACCTGTCGAAAATAAAAAAGGGCCGCAGCGTTAATGGATGGGACAGATGAATTATTTTGGTTGTCATTGCCAGGAGAGTGGCACGGACTTCTGAGTGATTCCTAAAAAGGGATCAGCGCCTTGTAGATTTCCAAGTCCATTGTAGAGCAGTGTGGCGATTGAAACATGTTAGTTAAACGGATGGGGCGCTTGTCTGTGTGCGTGCCTAAAAGTTCGCTTCCGTGTGCCTACTGCGAACCGGTGGTCATTGGTTAGACCTTCACTGCTAATTTGGTAAAGTTGCGTGCTGCAGCAGATGTTTCGGTGCGCCTTCGCGTCATCCCGATCCCAGCACAACTTCGCCACGCTTCTTACTCCCCATGCTCTATTCCTCAAAACCTGTACGTTTCATTCACATTACATAATCGGAATCCTAAAAGGGTAACGGGTCTTACGTTGGGTTTGATGCTCGGAGGCCAGCGTGGACTTCAAGTGGCTTCTGCTGTTAAAGCAAAAGAAATCCCGGCGTACGGCCGCTCTCCCTTCGAGGGGACACAGCAGCGCTCAACTCCCCAGCAGTTCAGTGATCCAGGCCAGCTAATGAGGCTTGTATTCGCGATTCGAGTACAGAGCAGGGCTGTGGGTCGAGAGCTCACAGGTCCGGGTTTGGCCCGAGGGCCTAGCAGGCAGTGGTTCGTCGTTCCGCCCGCCACCAGTCCGCCGCAGCCAGCAATCAGTGGAATTAAATGGCAAAGGCTCGCCAAGGTAAATTTGGTGGCCAGCCGTTATCATCATTTCTTGTAGGGTAAACAATAAGGCATTTTACCCAGATGCCCGACGGCCTAGGAGAGTGTCCAGCATGGAAAAACGGCACAGGCAGAAGCTCATGAACTGAGACAGGAACGCAAAATCATAGTGATTTTACCAAACAAGGAATAACGGTGAGATGTTTTGTGTGATGTGACCTTTCGTAAATGCACTGCCTGTCGCTGCGCTCGTGGCAAAAGTGCGCGTTTTTGGAGGTTTTAGTCGCGTCACCAAATCCACGGTAATCTCTCGTATAATGCATGTATATATATATATAATCTATATATATATATATATACTATAGATAATATATATATATATAGTATATTATATTATA
>NC_051389.1:31651059-31655752 GCF_015228065.2 Penaeus monodon
ACCGACGCACACCCCTCCCCATCCCCACCCTCTCCCCCCCCCCCCCCCCCCCCCCTCATCCTCTCCCCCCCCCCCCCCCCCCCCCCCCCCCCCCCCCTCCACTCTTCCCCCCCCCCCCCCCCCCCCCAAGCCCCCGCCCTCCCTTTTCTTTTTTCTTTTTTTTTTCTCCCCGGAAGAATCGCAGCTGCGACCTGAACGCTGCTCCCGTGGCCGCACCGCCCCGGCCCTGACACGAGGCTTTAGAGTTCGGCCACGAAGACTTATTGCTTCTTTACCGCCGTCATTATCCCAGCATCGTTATCACCGCGACCGATCATGGTCTCTCCTTCCCTCACCGAGGTCATTCACCCCCCTCCCCCTCCTACATCTCAAGCGCCACATCCAATCTCTGTCGCCATTTCAGATATCACCAGAAATTCATTTTGCATCTTGCAACTTCCGTCATCAGCGTTCCTCTCTTATGTTTTATAATTCACGCTGTTTCTTCTATGCTTTTCAACTACAGTCATTCATTCAGAACATAATTTGTTTATCGCAAATCTCATTCTCCTTTATGCATTTCTTCGGCTATTCATCTTATGAGGGTCTATAATTTCCAATAATTCGTGTACTTTTATCTCCAGAACATCTTTTTAAAACTGCCACAGCAGTGCTTCCAATTTCATCAACTATGGGAATTTTCCCTGTGCAGCTTCTTTAGAGAATAACCACTTAAAGCAACGTTTTATTGCATTGACAGGAATATTCATTGGTCATGTGGAAGTATTCAGTATTATGTTTGTTCTACGTATGCAACTTACTAGACCCGTGGCCTCCCAAGTCACGACCTACTCCAGCACCCTGACACGCTCCGCCGGGCTACTGTTCTGCCGTGCACGCGAGGTTGTTTGTCCTGCGGCGAGGATCCTCCCAGTCATTACCGTTCCTCTTCCTTCTTGTCGTTGGGAATATTTTAAGTGGTACAACCACCATCAATTGTATCAAGAGAATGGTTAGAATCATAACTTTATCATTATTATGATGCGTGTGGTGATTTCTTGCTTATGATGGCCTGGTTAACATCACAGTATGGTTGACCAAGCAGGTCCAGCGAGGGTGTGTTACTCCCCTCAGGTTCCCTCATTGACTCCTTGCCAATCCGCCTCGGCTCCTCCCATTTCACCTCCTCGGCCAACCCTCCCGCCCAGGCTCCGCCTTTCGCTCAAGTCTCCTCCCCCGTGATATCTTGGGTCTCATTTATTGGCTGATCTGCGTAAAGGGCGGAACCTGTAAAAGCTGCTTCATGTGGCAATGTTTCATAATTACTTGGACTTAAAAGCAGCATTTACACATAAATACAGCTTAATTTGATGGGTTATTATGAACGTATGCACACATTTACAGCTTTGCTTTTTATATCAAATTATATACGCGGGCAGGTGTGTTGTGCACAAGCACCTCGGTCATTCAGAAAATATTAAGGCAAAAGGACAGAAGCATAGTTTGTATGATTTAAATTCAAGTTGCTTTTAAGAGGAAGAAGGCTTTCGGTCTACCACAGTCTTTTTGATGTAAACAGACGAATTTATTTCTTCACCTAAACTCATGACTGTGAACCATAGCAATGATGGCAAAGTGAGACTCTGAATTATGTCACGAAAACTGGAGTGATCTTTATACGAATGAGAATTAGAGCAAACCATAGGCAGTCCCTCCAATGCCCACTTATCATTTGCTCTGTGCTTTCCTTTACGTCTGAAGAAATGTACTTCCTCAGCCACTCCACTCTCCTACTAGAACCCATTTTCCACCTCCTTCTACTACCCTCCCATCACTATGGACATCCACACCTGCACCTCGGGCCAGGACCCCTCTCCCATCCCATCCTCTCAGGAGACCCCACACCCCTTCTTTGCCCGCGCCTTCCTCCCAACCTACCCCGCACTTCAATCCCCTCCCAAGATGGCTACATCCAACCGGCCACCTTCCCTGCACGCACCGCATCCGCCCGCCTGCCTCGCCAGTACTGCACCCGCTCACCTCCCCACAGGCGCCTTTTAGTTAATCATATCCCTTCCAGAAAGCCTGTACCGAAACTGCTTTAGGCAAAAATGCCCGTCATGCCGGCCCCATGCACTACCCACGCTGCTTACGCCTTTGCCTACTATCAAAACGTTGTTTGTGTTGTAGTACAGAGGGAAGGGGTGAGATGGGAGGGGGGGGGAGAGAGGGAAAAGGATGGGAGAGAGAGGGAGGGATTAGGGAAAGAGGGAGGTTGTGAGGGAGGGAGGGACGAGAGAAGAGACAAGAGCGTAAAGGATAGAGGAGGAGTGAGGGAAGGGAGGGGACAGGGACAGAGAAATAAAGATATGGGGGCGGGGTGGGGTGTGGGGGACGGAGGTGGGGTAGGCGTGTCGATGAAACGAGGGAAGAGACAGTGTAACAAATAGATTGGAATTAGAAAAGAAAGATATGTACAAATAATAATAATTAGAGATGATATAGTAGATATAGAGAGATAGATATAGCCTAGAGATATGCAGGGTATATATATTATAGAGGAAAGAATAGAGCAGATATATAATACTTATAGAGAGAGAGATATACAGATATATATGATATATAGAAGATATGATATATAGTATATATATATATATAGAGAGGGGGGGGTCGTGGGTGGGTGGGGGGGGTGTGTGTGTGGGGGTGTGTGTGGGGGGGGGGTGGGGGGGGGGGAGCAAGGGTGTGGGCGAGTAATGGGTGTGGGAGGTGAGGGGGGGGGGTGGGGGGGGGGTGTGGTTGGGGGGGGTGGGGTGTGTGGGTGGGTGGGTGGGTGGGGAGTGTGTGGGGGGGGGGGTGGGGGTGGGGTGAGTGGGCATAAACAGGGGGGGGAGTGTAGTTAAAGGTTTAAAGGAGGGTGATGGTAATATAGATTTATGAGAGATAGTATATAGATGATTATATAGGGTATATAGATATACAATATAGATAGATATTTCGATATAGGATGTATATGAGATATATATAGATAGATATATAGGAGGATTATAGAGACGAGACATTGAATAAGGTAATAACAAACACATATACCTAGAGCATATATATTTATAGATATATATAGATGAGAGTATATAGATATACTATGACAGAGGAGAGGAGGGAAGTAATAGGAGGAAAGAGATATGACAGATAGATATATATATACATACATATATATATAGATAATATATATATAATATATATATACATATTATATATACCATCACTCCCCCCCCCCTCTGGCACCCAACAGGTGTATACACTTAGTTTACTCTGGACACTCACACTGCATAACTCACTTGGCACTAACGCTATATACTTATTTGCTGACACTCATACTGCATTACTTACCTGGCACACACTGCATACTTTACTTAGCTGTCACTCAATTACTTCACTTTGCCTGGCACTCTTGTGTTTACTTATCTGACTGGCGCCTCCTAACTGCACTCACTCGGTGCTCACTTACTTATCCGGTACTACTTACATTATATATCTTACTTACGTGGCTTTAACTTAACTTATCTGGCTGTCACCTCACTTACTTAGTAATTACCTTTTTTTCCTGGCACTCACTTGTTTCACATATGTGGCGCTCGCCTACATACCTACTTACTTCATTAAGTACCACTTTCTTACCTATTGTTCGTACATGGCACTCACTTACGCTACATTACTTACCTCCTTACTGAACTTATCTGGTGCTCAATTGCCTTACTTATTCGTGACGTTCGTCTGCTTAAACTTGGCTCTATATATTTTTCATACCGTGCATCGTTTACTTCAGTTATCTATCCTGTCACTCGCTTTACTTTAATTCACTTACGCTGAACTTCAGGAGCGTGCATCAGATGCACTCGCGAATAATATTCTCATGGTGATGTATCCGTTTTCTGGACACAAAATCAGAATGGTACAAGTAAAGCTCGGGCATGTTACACACAGCCAATGGGAATTCAAACCTACAAGCCTGAGATTAGGATGTTCTTCATCAAGTGGTTCCTAACCTGTTTGCACTCGTTACCAATTTCGCAAATCTACGAAACATGAACTTTCTTTTGTGAGTTTCCCTGCACATTAAGAAAAAAAATCATTCATAATCAGCATTACAAAACCAATAATTACTATTATAATAGTTCTCATAATAATTATTAAGATTTCTTATTTCATATTTTGTACTTCGTGCAAAGGACTGGACACAAATACATATAAACTTGCACACATAAACAAACATGTATGCATACACGTGGGCCTCTGCATGCACAGATATATATATATATATATATATATATATATATATATATATATATATATATATATATATATATATATACTATATCTATATATATATTATATATAATATAAGTGGTGTGTGTGTGTAATTATACATATATAAAGAACACACACACACACACACACACACACACACACACACACACACCCAAACATATATTATAATATATATATTATATATTATATTATATATGAGAATATATATTATAATAATATATATATAAAATATTTAATATATCATATATATATATATTTACTCTATAATATATATATATAATATGTATATATATATTAATATATATACTATATGATACATACAACAGTTTTAATTTCCGTGTACTGTGTGTGTGAAAATGAGCAGATCTAAGAGTCCCAGTATCAAATA
>NC_051389.1:31670852-31689457 GCF_015228065.2 Penaeus monodon
GGCAAACTTCGTTTAGGAATAGTAAAAAAGCAGATAGAAGGCTACCTCCTGTTCTACACAAGTTCATACTACTGATGACGGCTCACAAAGTTTTTAAAAATAGGAGAGGTTCATTTTTCCCTCCTAAAACCCTCGGGGATTTTGGAGTCTCGGGAGGCTCAAAAGAGGCGGGAGGTTTTCTGTAGGTTTGTTAACTGGGCAGCAAAGGGCTGGGGAAATCTTTTAGAACCCAGCAAATTATTTTTGTTTAGCCCTGACATTGGAGAATTACGGGTCGTCAAAAAAGGTAAGATTGCCCCAAATATTATTAATGGGGGTTAGAGATGTATCAAGGGACATTTTATCCCAAACTTTTAACCCCAGAGCTTTTTGGATATACTATTACAACTCTCACGGGAGGGGGACATTTAAAATTTTTCCTCCAAGAGGCAGATTTAAATTTGTATTATGTCTGATGCGTGTGACATTCCCCCCGGGAAATTTTTTCTGGAGGCGATTTTGTATCTGGCCTCCCCCTACCGGGGTTAAGGTTGGAGTCTACACTGCCATAGTTTTCCCGGACCTTAAAAAAATTTTTTTTCCTCCATACAAAAAAAATATCTGTTCGTATTTGTTTTTTCAATCCCGGGACAGTTATGGAAAGGTTCCCCTGGACCCCGCCGTGTGTTTTAGGGCGGGTCTGCATTTGGCCCGCGTTGCTGGACTTCATCGAAGAGGGCAGTACGTCATGTTCGGCAATTTTTTTAAAGGGACAAGGGGGAAAGGGTAATCTGCGATGGGTGGTGACGGACCATTTTGGGCGCCGTTTGTGGTGAGGCATGGATCTAAAAACCGTGCCATACCCATCAAATTTCCGTTTCCTGCCCGGGAGAACCCATGCGGGTCACGAAACCCGGGGAGACAATGGATGGTGTGGGGTTTTTTATTTGGGTTTCGGGAGCCGGGGTCACCCGGGGATTTCTTCTTTCCCACCAATTTCGCCCTTTGGGAGCATCAGCAGGGGGTTCTTTTTTCCCAAAAAGCCGGCGGCGGGAATACGAGGAAGGGGATCAGGACTTCGAGTAAATAGTTTTTTTGGTTTGCGCGGGGAAAACCCGACCCTGAGACGACAGTAGGGGGAGGCATCCCCCCTCAGGGAGCGTGCCGGTCGGGGTTTCCCCTAAAAAGGGTTTTGGAAAAAGCCCAATGGGTGCCCGGGGGTGATATCCTGGCCCCTCATCATCTTCTGGGGGGGATTGCAAGGGCTGGTCAGGGCTGTGGTTCTTCAAGTTCTCAATATCGTTGGGTGCAATCGACGACAGAACTCGGGGGAGGACCGTCCGGGGACAGGATCGGGGTCGCGTTGCTTTTGACTGCCGTCACGGACCGTAAAATTTAGGGGGCAGTCCTGAGAAACTTGCCGCCCTTCGATATCGACCGGGGCGGGTAGGTTCCCGGGCCCTAGCAACTCCGGGACGACATGATCGAGGACAATCATACTTACAGGGGGAAGTGATATCGTAAGACGACGAGATGAAGATATAAAGCCATAAGTGAAAGGCCCGGGCGAAGCCAGAACTTCGCAATTCATACACATAAAAAAAAAAAAGATTGTCGTGCATCGTTGAGGAGGTACCCGTCTTCGCACCCCGCCGCGCGGGAGGGGGGGAAAGGAGCGAAAGAGAGAGACAAAATTTCCCTGACGGCTCGCACAAGAGGGACAAATCCTGTTGGCAATTTTGGGAAGAGGAGGTTTTGATTTTTGGAGGAAAATGAGGGCGGGGAGTCCAGCATCGGAGATTACTACAATTAATTCTGGGCTCTTTTAAAAATTTGTTAATATTTTAAAGTTTAAGTTTGGTTTGGGTTTTCCTTTTGATACAAGGGATTTCTTGGTGTGACATACTGTCTGTTTGTTTTTGCTCACGTGTGACTGCTGCTGCTGGGGGCCGGAAACCCGAGTCCTTCCCCCGTGGTGCCCAGCCACAGCAGAAACCCCCGGGGCGACGTTGAAATTCTGGGCCCCGGGGCGGGGCGCGAACCCCGCCCCCTCGGATGAGGGGCCCCGAACTTTACCACTGTACAAACCCCGGGGCTAGTAAGTGGGGTATTCGTGAGGGTTTAGCAGGGGTTACTTCCGGGAAAATAGATATCTAATTCATGCTGATTATATTTTGTGCTTTTATATGGTAATATATTTTTAAAATTGGTTACAAAAACTGAAAATTGTAAAAAAGTAAATAAAAATTTTTTATGTCCCCAAAGGTTAGTAGGGGACTCTAATACCGTTTGGGTTTAAAAGGTTTTACAATTATTAAAGGTTTCCATTTTAAAACCTATAAAAAGAACTGGGGGTGGCAGGAAATATAATACTATAACGCTGTAATTAAAATTTTGATTTTACAAATTAAATACTTCCTTTTTTACAAACACACCCCACACAACAAAACAAACACACACACACACACACACCACACACACACACACACACACACGCCACCACACACACACACACACACACACACACACACACAACACACACACACACGCACACACACCACACACACACACACACACACACACGCTGGTGATGGTGCGAGATCAGCCTAGGTCTTGGTGCCGAGGACTGAGCCTCGTCTTGAGCGAGCGCTTCTGTCCGTTGCATTAACCTAACCTAACTCTGAGGCGCGCCAGGCAAGGTGTGCAAGAGGAATGTGCTTATCGAGAGCCTTCTGATTAAACAGAATTTTGATGCGATTCACTTGGGAAGAAAATCACCGATGTGGAATCTTATCTGGAAAGTATTGATTTGGCAGTTGAATAGAGGTACTTTAGATATTCACTAATAGTTTCACATTAAGCATAATAACATGCACTTGAATGTATCAAGAATGCCTTACATTACCTTTTCATTATCTTTTTATTGCTCATATGAACTCGCCTGGTCAATAATGTAATCATTAATTGTACAAGGAAATCTTCGCAGTCTCTTCGAAATTGATATCCAAGGCTCCGTTATCTCCTATGACAGATTCTGCGAATAGATGTTGCTAATGATCACTGCACCTCCACCATCGCTTCCATTCTAATAAGGGTCATTTTCCCTCCTCCTGCTCCTCCTCTACCTCGTCCCTCTTAGAGCATTGGTCATTTGTGCAACCATTATCTTTTTAATTGTTTTCTTTGGCACTTTTCCCTTTTTGTTTAAAACACAAATTGCAGCAATGGGGCAAATTTGTGCAATTTTTACCCTCTTTCCCCTTTAACAGGTGTCTCCTCCTCCTTGTTAATACTGATCTTGACTCGGCGCATAAATCCCTTCCATTCCTCTCTCGGTAATTCCACTGCTGATGCAGCTGAGAGGCCAAACACACCGAGACTCATTCTTTGTTTTAGCATTGTTGTTGTTGGTATTATCATTATTATCCTTATTATTACTAATATTGTTATTTTTACTGTTATTATTATCATTATTATTATTATTACTATTATTATTATTACTGTTATCATTTTTACTATTATCATTATCATAATCATTATTGCTATTATTGTTACTAATATTATTAAAATTATTTTTGTTTTTTATATCTTATATTACTTTCTGTACTTATCATTATCAATTATTAATTATCATTATTAATATTTTATGTCCCTTATTTTTATTATTATTACGTTATTATTTTTATTATTTTATTATAATTTTTATATTATTTTTATATTGTTTTCACCATTATGTTCATCATTTTCATAATCATTTTGTTTTTTTTTTTCATTATTTTCATTATTATTTTTTTTCTATCATCTTTTTCATTTTTCATAATTTTTTTATCATCATTATTATTTTTATTGTTTTTTTACTATTATTTTTATTATTTTATTTTTTTTTTTTATTGTGTTTATTATTTTATTATTTTTATTTTTATATAATCATTTCCTTTCCATCATTGCCATTATTTATCAAAATTTTATTGTTTCTATTATTATCATTATTATTATGATCATAATTATTATGCTATTATTATTACTATTATCCTTATTACCATTATTGTTGTTAATATAATGATTATTAGTAGTATCATTATCATTATCATATAATAATTATAATTATAACTATAATTATATAAATTTTTATTTCAAAGTTTTTTTATTTTTTTTATTTTTATAGTTTATTATTTTCATATGATTTGTTTTATTATCATTTTTTATTATAATAAAATTATTTTATCATTTTTTTTTGAATGTTAAAATATATAATTTTCATATATATCATTTTCATTACAATATTTTTGGAATTCCAAAGGATCTTTTATTTAATTTTCTAGATCTTGTTTTCTTTTCACTTGCGCTGATTTGATTTGATTAAGTTACTTATCTAAGGAGTAACCTCTAGCGTTACAGGAAAATATCGCTTTTAATGACGGATTTATTTAATATCCAATTCCCATAACACAAATAGAGGAAATGCAGGAGCACCGACACAGCCACTCGAAAAAAAAAAAAACAACAAGAAAAGAAAGACGGGGAACACTTTTGTTTGGGCTTCAAAATTTTTTTTATTCGTATTTCCCTTCCCCCTTTGTAATGGCTTTATGGTATACCTGCGGTACCATAAAAAGGACGTCTCCCGGGAAGGAATCCCTGACAGGAAAAGAACTAAAAATTAAACCCAGGATTCATATAAATATCTTGTTGATATTAAAAATGGAATTAGAGTATCCGGGCAAGAACAAACAAGCAATGGAAGGATGGGGGTTGACGAAACCCTTCAGCTCCGAGTCAGCAGTGAACTGAATTTCACGGAAGCTGTTCGCCCGACCGCGGTTCGTGGCGAAACGAACCCGAATCAGTTCGGGTTCGTGGAACTTCATAAAGTAGCTAAACCTAATTTTGCTTTGCATATCTTATCGTTTTTTTTTATTATTCTTATCATATTTCTATTATTATGAATGTCAACATTACTATTATTATTACAATTATTAACAATATTATCATTATTATTATTACTATTACTATTATTGTTATATGGTTATTATTATAATTTTATAATTATCCATTTTTTCATTTATTCTATTATCATTATATAATTTTATCATTATTTTCCCTTATTTTTTAAAACATTAATTATTATTATCATCATTATCATAGTAATATTAATTATCATTATTGTAATTACTTTTATTTTTATTTTGGTTTTTTATTTCATTATCAAATTTTTATTGTTATTTTACTATCTTATTATATTGCTATTACTTATTTCAGATTGTTGCTATATCTCATTATCATCATATCATCAACCATAAAAATAAATAAAATAGTAATAATAAAAATAAAATTATTATTATTAAACAAAAATAAAAAAATGAAAAATAATAATATAATAAAAAATAATATAATAAAATAAAATAAAATAATATAATAATAATAATAATAATAATGAAATAATAAAAATAGTAAAATAAATTAAAATATAATAATAAATAATAATAATGATTATTTTATTTTTATTTTTTATTAAATTATTATTATTATTTTTATTTTTAATTTTTTTACATTATTATTATTTTATTTTATTCTATTATTAATTTCACCACACCATCATTTTATTTTCATTTCCATTGTTATTTATCATTAGTTTTTGGGGGTTATCTATATAATTATGATTATTATTATTATTATTATTATTATTATTATTATTACTATAATAAGAATTATCATTTTATTATTATTATTATTATCATTATTATTATTGTTGTCCTTTTCATTACTATTATAATATAACTATTATTATCAGCAGTATTATCATTATTGTTATCGTTATTATTATTATTGTTATTATTATTATTATTATTATTATTAATATTTCTGTTGTTGTTATTATTGCAATAATTATTATTGCTATTATCATTATATAATTATTATTACCATTTTACATTTATCATCATTATTACTTTTATCATTATTGTTATTATCATTGTGCTCGTTACCATTATTTTTATTACTATTATTGTTAGTATTATCACTGTTATATTCACCATTATTATTTTCATCACCCTTATCATTGTTATAGTAATAATAATTATTATTATGATTATTATCATCATTGCTTTTATCATTATATTATCATTATTATTACTATTATTCTCGCTATTATCATCATTAACATCATCATCCTTTTTTATTATTATCACTATCATTATTATTATCATCATCATTGTTATTATCATTATTGTTATTATTATTGTATAAGTATTGCTATGATCTAGATCCAGCTGGAGAGGGCAAAGCAGTCCCTGGCGGCTGCAGCTCGAGGAAGCAGCCATCGCCAAGCAGGAACTGAGAATCCAGCGTCACTCCAGAACTGTCGTTGGAGCGCCGGAAAGCTGAGGAGCCTCGCTCGGTGTCGCTAGTAAGTGCGCCGAGGTGTGCGTTGTTTGATGGTCAGGCAGGATTTGAAAGGACCATCGGGGATTGCGGACATGCTACGTACTGCGCAATAGGGTCATTGTTATTTGGAAGACATGAAAATATAGAAGAACGTTGTGAGTGCTTTGGATTTTGAGGCATCGTGAAGCTGAAACTTTCACCAAGGAGAAATTGACATTCTAACGCATTATGCAATTCTACTGGAAAAAGGAAGGAGCGTATAATAAATCTGCCTCTATGCAGATGGCTACAAGAGAGGGGGAAAGAAAGAGAGAGACTGGGGGACACACACACACAGAGGAGAGAAGAGAGAGAGAGAGAGAGAGAGAGAGAGAGAGAGAGAGAGAGAGAGAGAGAGAGAGAGAGAGAGAGAGAGAGAGAGAGAGAGGAGAGAGGAGAGAGAAAAGAGAGAGAGAGAAAGAGAGAGAGAGAGACAGAGAGAGAGAGAGAGAGAGAGAGAGAGAGAGAGAGAGAGAGAGGAGGGGGGGGGGAGGAGAAGGAGAGGAGAGAAGAAGGGGGGGAGGGAGAATGAAGAGAGAGAGAGAGGAGGAGAGGAGAGAGAGAGAGGAGAGAGAGAGAGAGAGAGAGAGAGAGAGAGAATGAGAGAGAGAGAGAGAGAGAGTGAGAGAGACGAGAGAGAGAGGAGAGAGAGGAGAGAGAGAGAGAGAGGATAGGAGAAAGAGAAGAAGAGAGAGGAGAGAGAGAAAGAGAGAGAGAGAGAAGAGAGAGAAGAGAGAGAGAGGAGAGAAGAGAGAGAAGAGAGGAGAGAGAAGAGAGAGGAGAGAAGGAGAGGAGAGAGAGAGAGAGAGAGAGAGAGAGAGAGAGAGGAGAGAGAGAGAGAGAGAGAGAGAGAAAGAGAGAGAGAGGGAGGGAGGGAGACTGGGACACACACACACACACACACACACACACACACACAGACACACACACACACACACACACACACACACACACACACACACACACACACACACACACACACACCACACACACACACACACACACACACACACACACACACACACCCACACACACACACACACACACACACACACACACACACATACATATAAGTATGTCCATTGCTTTACCTGTTTATTCGTCTCTCGTTGCCACACTAGACATTCCAATGTTGTATTGTCTACTCCCTTCCACAAGAGCTATGCATTGTTATAACACTATTTTTCATCACCAATGATTGTCATATGTTAAGCACGTGATCTATGCCCATCTTTAGACCACTGTAGGAGATGACAGGCAGACTCCCTGCGGGGAGCCAAGGAGCAACACCTCGCTCCTTGGCACAGCCGTACTCCACCATTACTATACAATAAAAGGAGTCAAGACATCTTGGACGTCTACCTAACCTCGCCACCTCCTCTTGTAGGGCTCATCAGTCCGGCTCTCACACACACACACAC
Source organism: Penaeus monodon (assembly GCF_015228065.2). Taxonomy (NCBI): domain Eukaryota; kingdom Metazoa; phylum Arthropoda; class Malacostraca; order Decapoda; family Penaeidae; genus Penaeus; species Penaeus monodon. The sequence continues at coordinate 31,678,676 of NC_051389.1, forward strand.
ACACACACACACACACACACACACACACACACACACACACACACACACACACACACACACACACACACACACACACACACACACACACACACACACACGCGCGCGCGCGCGTGTTATGTGTCTCAAAGAGAAAGCAACATAAATAGGTAGATAGGTAGAAGGGTAGATAGATAGATTGATAGAGAGAGCGCTCGTGTGTGTGTGTGTGTGTGTGTGTGTGTGTGTATGTGTCTAAGTGTGCATGCGATAACAGCTGTTGTTGATCACAGTTTAGTAAGTGAAATAAAGCCTAATGGCGAAGTCCGACATACAGTTAAAAGCATCAAGTATGGTGCGTTTGATATTAGGATTCTGTTGCAGTCTGGAGCCGAAGCGATTACACAGGCCCAATATGAAACTCGCCAGGAGGTTGCGTTTAGCAAATTCAATCTTGGCCTGACCAGCATATTTCCTGCCAGGTTTGCACAGACCCTCTTTCCAGCATGCAGTTGCCTCCATCGTCACATTGACCCGCTGTTATTCCATCATTGCATCGTGCTGGCAAGACTGACTAGGCAGGATTCTCAGGCTATGTTGCGTGGATTATCTGTAACTTACTAGTTTATCACTTTTCTCGGCAGTCTATTTGCACCATCACTATATGAGATAAGCTGATCTAGTGATCGGCAGAGATTAAGGGGGGAACAGTTACATAACTACTAAAACTCACGGCCACGTTAAATGTAAAACAATTATTTCCTCTGCTTTCATGGAGAATAACGTTTTGAAAGGTATCTAATTTCAGTGAGAAAATGAGTGAACATTTTCATTTACAAAAAGTATGAAAATGTATGAATCAAAGTTACATGTGGCCCACTAAAGTTAGGCAAACGTGGACATCTAAGATTCAGATGTTAGCGTCTCTTCGAGATGTCCGGTCGAAGTCGAAGCGTGTCCCAAGTGAGCCTCGAGCCTCCCGGTGGTTTCTCGTTCCACGGTCCTTGGAGGCGGCGCCCCGAGTCCAGGATATTCTCAAGGAACCGCCTGCCTCGCGTTATCTCTGGATTCACCAAGTTCCACATCAGGGACGGACTTTGAAGGGCCTCTTGCAGCACTTTGTCGCAGTTCATCGCGGGCTTCAACTTCCTCCGCATGATTTTCCGCCTTGTGGTTGCCTGGAAGCCTGCTTCGCCACGACAAGCTTTCTCCTTCATCGTCGGCTTCTTGGGGGATTCCTTGCATCCGTCATCTCTACCTGTTGTCCGGCGAAGGTACGCACTTGCCTCGGACAACATGAGGAAGATGTCTTAAGGGAACTTGTAGACCGAAGACTTCTTATTTAGAGCCATGACAAATTGTTTCACAAGGCTCAATTTTACCCTCCGGTATTGGCATCAAACACCGGAGGGTCCACTTGACGGCGTTCCTCCCCACTACAGCTCGGTCTGTCACAATCAGTCCTACCCGTGGAAATGCTCAACGATGCGCCTGCTGCTCCAGACGCACAGGCAGCAGGGAGCTCGGCGAAACCGCCTTTGGTCACAAAGGAAACGTTCAAAGGGTACAGTCGCCATTTCCTATATTTCATGCATCAGTTACTAGGAAATAACACTAACTATCCAAGGACACCAAGGCCAATTAATAGGGTAAAAATCGGTGCACGCAATGATTGCTCCTGTTGACGTAGGCGACGTTGGGAATACTAATTGTCGTTACTTTTCTCAGTAACAGTCATCATCATCGTTGTAATAATTCGTGATTATTATCATTATTATCATTTATATTATCATGATTAATAATTATTATTATTATTGTTATTATTATTATTATTATCATTATTATTATTAGATCATTACTATTATCATAATCAATATTGTTATTTTCATTGTTATTATTATTATTTTTATTATTATATAATTTTTAATAATAATAATATTATTTTTAATATTATTATTATTAATTATTATTAATTATTATTATTATTAATATTATTATATTATTTGCATTTAATTAATAATTAATTATTTTTAATATTATATTATATTATTAATAATTTTTAATTTTTAATATAATAATTATTAATAATAATTTAATAAAATCATAAAAAAATAATGATAATGATAATGATAATGATAATAATAATAATAAGGATAATAATGATAACAATAATAATAATAATAATAATAATTATTATTATTACAATACCATTATTATCATTATCATTATTAGTATCATTGTTATTATTGTCATTATTAATATCATTGCCATTATTCCTATTATTCTTATGTTTGTTATTATTACAACAATCATCATTACTATCCCTTTTGTCACCATCACCATCATCATCATTAGTATGAACCAGTATTAGTTTTATCAGTAGTTGATTGATTTGGTTCTTCTGTTGATATCATCTTCATTAGCACTATTTATACTACCACGCCCATGATTACCTATTATCCTTTTTGTTGCTATTTGTCTATAACATATTTTTCATGATTGATTTCAATGTTATCACTAACGTATAACGTGATTATTGTTCTTACCGTGACTATTTTCACAATTTTATTGTAGCTATGGTTTTACTATCGATGGTATTCATTTATGCTGTGCGGTCGATATTTGTATTATTATCATCAACACGATGTCGTAGTATCAGATCATAATTAACATCATTGCATTAATTATCGTCACCTTTGCGTATGAGAGAGAGCGAATAGCGCCAAGATCCTCCACTCTTGCAGTACAAGAGGGATCGCTTTCGAACGGCTCTCTTTCCTCCCTTGTTTACGAGAGTCAGAGCCGTTCCTCAGAGCAGCAAGCTCAGCGGGCAATGGATGGCAGAAACGTACTCATGAGAGAGGAACGGGCAGTGCTGGAGAAAAAATAGGTAATGGAAGTTATTGAATTTGACTTGGTAATGTAATTACATTCGAGTGTTATTAAGGCCGGCAAGGCTATTATCATTCAGCTGCATCAAACAGTGCAGTTTATAGGCTAGCACTACATGCTCATGCAGGGCTTGTGTGTTCTTCTCGTTGGAGCTTTGGGAGGGACTGCCGTTAAGTGATCCATCATTTACTTGTGCGAAAACGGACCCGAATGGACGTGTGATATACATAAGTGTAACAACTTGCAGCGCAGAGGAGAATTTTGTTGCGGGACTGCTGTCCAGAATGTTTCGTTCTTGACTTTTTTTTATAACAGAATTGGCAGAGAACAACTTCAATGGAATGCAAGATTAAGTCTCATCACCGTGAGCAAAAAGCAAATCCACGGCAGCGCGCCAAGTATATGAAAGCAGTAAGACAACGCTTTACCACAATGTCCCTGAATAGCAGTACCTCAGACGCAACAAAGTGACGCACGCCTTGGACTCGCAGGGCCGCCGATGTTCCGATGCTCTTGTGGTCGACGGACCCGAGTGCATGCCGGACTGCTCGGCAATGTCTCTTGTATCCTTCAAAACGTCTATTTTCGAATTCGGGAAGCAAAAATGACATTATGAAAACAATATCCATTATTAAATATCAACACGATCATCATAAAACTTACTAAACCATCATATCCTGTGTAGTTAAACAGTGACCTATAGCCCTGTCCTATAGCAATGCAGTAAGGCAGCAATTAGTCGGGGTCGCAGGGAGAATGCTACGCAATGTCTTATTGGGACTGGACCGGCGGGGTGGCGCCTGTGAGCAAAAGGCGACTCCGTTCCAGAAGTGACTGCTTGCCCTTTTTCAAACTCGTGATCAGCAGGCGACGCTGTTCTCAGAAGGACTGCTTGCCATCAACTCGTGAGCAGCAGGCGACGCTGTTTCTCAGAAGGACTGCTTGCCATCAACTCGTGAGCAGCAGGCGACGCCGTTCTCAGAAGGACTGCTTGCCATCAACTCGTGAGCAGCATGTAACCGCGTCTGCCGAAGGGACCGAATGCTGAAAGGACTGTTCAGCGGCCGCTCGCTGGAGTGCCCTGGGTAGCCCCTAACTTGGCCTGCGGTTACTTCATTAATGTTCGACATTCCTGGAATCTACGCATTTAAACCTGTTTTATATTCCTTAATAGCATAATCTACTCCTAGTTGGATTTTCCGTTACATAATTTATAATCTCATCTTAAACAGTAAATGGAATTTTGTACATTTTTGTGCAGGCCGAAAATTCGCATCTGCGCCCGGCTGCCAAGCATGTAATGCCATACTTCTTGCTGCTGCTGCTGCTACTCGTGGCGCTGTGTCCTATAAGAAAGTCCAAAGAAGTTATACCACACTAATTGTTCAAACACAATTAGGAACTGAGTATGCAATATAATTTGGGTAAGCAAACCACGTGAAAATGCAGGCTGCAGAGGATAACTGTTTCCCTGTCGTGGAGTCACTACAGAATGCAGGTGTCATTAAAACTACCCTCAAGCAACAAGACACAAACGAAGTAGTGAGAGTCAACCACTGACGAAGCCAACTCAGGAGGAATGAGCCACAAGGCGACCGACGTGAGCCAGCTCCGAGGCGCGTTCCTGGCACGCTTCCTTTGACTAAATCGAATTAAAGTGTAATGATTCACCCGGTTCACGGGGCTCGGGAGATATTCATTAGTTATCTGATGAAACAATTAATTTCGAAATAACTTGAAACTTAATCATGCGATGTTTCGAGATTCAGCTAAGGCGCCACCTCACACCTGACGTATCCCGCCGGGGCTCCGCGGGGCTCCGCGGGGCTCTGCAGGGCGACGGCGCAGGGAGGCCGTCGGGTGGCTGCTGCGGCGCCCCCCTCACCCTTGGCAGCCTGGAAGGCTTGGCTGCAGAAGGCCTCCCCTGACCCATTCCTCTCTTCGCTTTCCTGTCTCTCTCGCCTCTCTGACCTCGTCATCTTTCTCTCTTCTACTCTCTCCGCTCTACTGCATCTCTATTCTTCCTCTCTCCTATCTACTCTCTCCTCTCTCTCCGTCTCTCGTCTATATCCGTCTCTCATCTCTCTCTCTTCCTCATCCTCCTCACTCCTCTCTCCCAATCTCTATCTTCTCTCCTCCTCTCTCTCCTCCTCTCTACTATCTCTCCTCTCTCTCAGTCTCTATCCTCTCTGCTCTCTCTTACAACTCTCTTTCTCTCTTCTATCTCATTCTCTATCTCTCTCTCCCTCTCTTCTCTCTTCTCCTCTCTCTCCTCTCCCTCCTTTATCTTCTCACCCTCTCCAGCTCTCCTAAGCCTATCTCTCATCTCTCTCTCTCTATCTCTCTCTCCTCTCGCTCTCTCTCATCTCTCCTCTCATCTCTCTCTCTCTCTCCTCTCCTCTTTTCTCCTCTCTCTTCTCCTCATCTCTCTCTCTCTCTCTCCCTCTTTCTCCTCTCTCTCTCTCTCTTCCTCTCTCTTTCTCTCTCTTTCTCTCTCTCTCCTTCTCTCTCTCCTCTCTCTCTCTCTCTCTCTCTCTCTCTCTCTCTCTTCTCTCTCTCTCTATCTCTCTCTCTCTCTCTCTCTCTCCTCTCTCTCTCTCTCTCTCTCTCTCACACACACACACACACACACACACACACACACACACACACACACACACACACACACACGCACACACCACTAATTCTCTTTCTCTCTCTTTCTCTCTCCTCCTCCTCCTTCTTTCCCTCACCCTCTTTCATCTCTAGGCCTCTTTCCTTGCGTTTCTCCCCATCTCGACGTATTTACGGTGACTATTCAAGCACGATCAAAGCTGCAACAGAAAGTGAGGACAGGAGCATCTCTCGTCAGTGGTGATTTACAGGCTCGTGCTCTCTGCAGAACCAACTGCAGATTCTCCCGGAGATACCTGTAAGCGCGGCAGGTGGCGGTTCTGTCCGGCATTCGAGCCACGACTTGATAGTTGAAGCACTGGCCTTTGGGAGATATCGCGGGAAGATTGAACACCTTGTTTCGATGCCTCTGAAATACCCGAGCCACGGTGTAGGGATGCAGGTCACTACATATGTAACTTAACGCCCGTGCCACATTCCAGGCACTGCAATCTACGCGCCGCTTCGGGTTGAGTCTACGTCGGACGCCAGTTGCTCCTGGTTGACTGCGAGAGATCTCAACAGGAACCGGTTATATCTTAAATGATCAATGTTAAGGTGTCGGTTTCTTCTTGAAATACAATGGGTTAATCTCACTCCATCCTTCAGTAATTTACTCGTCGGCCACAAGCAAGCAACTAAGGCTAAGGCTAAGGATTTATGCCATGCAGACAGATCTTAGACCGGTTAACCTTCCACTTGGCAGGTCACTCGCGCATGAAGACGGCGCCAGAGTGTCTCCAATGGCGCTAGTTGAAACACTGCTCTGTGCCACGTGGGGATCTCCTTCATTAGTCGTCGGGCAAGAGACGCATGCCCATAATGCTCCCGTGTGTAATAGCAGCCTAGTTACTACGCAGTGCACCGGATTGGTTGATCCGGTGTACGTGCTTCCTCCTCCCGGCCCGGGCCACGTGCGGGGAAGAGGCCGGCGTTGTCACAAAGGAGTCGGAGACGATTGTCTTTTTAGTGATGCGACAAATTAACAACACCCATTGTTTCTCAGACGAAAAGTAATGTTTACCCCTGTATGCTTTATGTTTTTGAAATTACTAAGTCAGTGAAAATGATAATAACGGCGTAATAAATGACATCACTTTTACACGTGAAGTCAAGAAGGAGCACATTTGCAAGGGCAGCAGGCATTTTTTTTAGAAAGAATCAGAGCCACTGGCATTGCCGGACCAGGAGACGCAACTACCAAGGACAACAACAAAAGTTCAGAGCCCACGGAGAGCACTCGCTGGCCGGCAAGGTTGAACGGCCTAGAATATCCGATCCTAATTTAGATACCCATAGCTGAAGTAGCTATTCGTTTTAACGCAGATAATTGAATAACATCTATCATACTGAACAATGGAGCTTATCATGTTCCACTTAAGACGGGATGCGAAAGGGAACCTTCGCCGAGGCTCTGCCGCGAAGCTGCCTCTGAAACTGAAGCACCTCCTCCGTCGCCTCATGACACCATGAGCTTGACCTCCATAGGACTAGGCACATGCATGTCTATGGCGACAGTCAAATTAAGAGTATAAATGTTCGATCTGTATCGAACATCCTCGCATTTTCCAGTATGATATGGATTCGTAAAAAGGATGAACCTCTGCACTCTGGCGAGCGCCACGACATCTTTCGGCTGCCTCTTCCTCGCAACGCAAATTACGCAGCTTCTCGAGGCCGAGATGCTCCTGCTGCTAATGTTTCTCCGCCTCGCCCAAGACGCGCAAATCACATGCGAGGCTCGGCCCGCCTGAACCATGTGTGTTTGTTTATGGAAAACATACAAGCCGCGTTTGCGAGAGACTGATTTATTCTTTCCAGAGATATCTGTAAAGACACGACGTCGGACGCGAAGACGAATAGCCGGCGCTCGGGGAACCTGCTGAATATTCATACTGATCTTGGGAGGCCCATCTGCGGCTGAGGCAGCGGCTCTCCCTCGGATACGCAAATGCATTACGGAAAACGCGCAAGGACCACAGAACCATTCCTATTCTCGGCCACGAATGGGCCACATATAAAGCCGATTTTTGTACTTGCTCAACGATCTATAATTTGAATAGTAAAATAGATGAGCGCTCAGGTACTTCGGCGATGGAGCGATAAGGCGTAATTGCGCATACGACGGAGATACGATCACGGGAATCGGTCATCGGAGCAACCAAATTGTTAGGTTAATTTCTCTAAATGTATACAGGCATCGAGTGGAAATTATACATAATTGCTCATAATATATGTTATCTATATAGACTGTGAAAGCACTCACTAAATCTTATAAACTTCACACTCCTACGGTGCTGTAATAATGGGGCTGGAACAATGTAACAATCGTTAAACAAAAGCTCTGAATGGAACACGAATTTGTAAAGCCAAGGAAGAAGACAGATATGATCGAGACCCGTTCTCTCCTGCGGACTATTGACGACAACAAGATACAGCTGTAAGCTGTAATAGAGCTATAAACATTAACACAAACCGTAAGTGTGGCGCAATCTTGTTAACTAGTTGTCCCTCTGGGGCGATGACCTCCACAAGGAGCAACGGCAGCTGATGTCTTCACCTCCTCACTCCCCTCTCCCCTCTCCCCTCTTATCCCCCGAACGGTTACACTTCACTGCCTCCGATGCGGGACGAACGGTCGTTCCTCCACAACTCATCTCCATCATTTCCTGCCATCTCATTTGTTGTTATCTGCGCATCACGGTTACTCTGCAAACGCGGCTGGTCGCGAGAGGGCGTCAAGAAGCAAGCGGGCCTCAGCACCCTCACGGGGCGCTCTGGGGCCTGCCACCGCGAGGAGACGTGCGGCTGGCTCTATCATAATTACTTTCATCCTTGATGAAACATGGGCGCTATTCATGGCACAGCGAGGGCGGGGAGGAGGCCACTGGAGGAAAGGCTGACCGGGATTCTCGACTGTGAGCCTTGTGGCGAGAGGGCGCTACTTGCAATTCGGTAGCCGAGAACAAGCCGAGTGGCTTATTGTTTTATGGGTAACTCTGATAGGAACGTGGTCAGCGGTAGACATCGCTAACAACCTTGCCCGTTAAGGTTATTATTCGGCGATCTATGCATATGTAAATTAGCCGTAAGACATTTGTGGGATATTACTGTCATGCGTCTTTAGATGGGATCCTCCTGTGATATCTCGGGGAAGAGGGCGAGGACCGCGAGTGACCCTTCGTCCATCCCCGATTTGATACCAGTTTGCGGCCGCTTGTGTTGAAATTCAAAGTTTTATGGCACATCTGAGGATCTTTAGTTTTAATTGCGCGTTAATGATGTCAGGGGTCCCCGGCTGCTCATTTTTTTGGGCGGCTTTTATAGGGTCGTTGAAATCTCGTTCCTAACCAGTCAGCGTGACGGGACCTTCGGGGTTGTGCGTGTGCGAACGCCGCCGCGCTTCCTGAAGGATCTCGCAGTGCTGTTATGTCCAGCACGCGCATGTCTTTTTCACTGAAGATGAGAAAGAATTTTCGGGCGACGCTCGACTCCTCATCTTTCATTTGCAGCCTTGCCCGCCTCCTCGGCGCTCGTCCAACTATTCAACTCCAATTCTAGCTCTCTCGCCCTCCTTCCACCTCCTTCGTCAGCTCTGATCCATCCCTTTCGCCCTCCTTCCCATTCCTTCCATTCTGCTTCCTCCACTCGTAACTCCACCCACGCTCCTGAGACGTCTTGCCTGCCGTCTCACGCCCCTACACTCGCCTGCCGACCTATAGGCAGCATACATGACTAGCATACAGCGGTAAGCAAATGAAACACTGAACATGTATATCTGCTATCTAAAATGATTTACTGTTCTCAATTATTGTGTCCTTTCTGTTCGTCTTACCTTGTATGTTGATAATAATTAAACTATGTTGAATTCGTACATACGCTTGAGAATGTTGCGTGTGGGCTTTCATTTTCAGAAACAGGCAATATAGCATTATGTGCCATGAGTTCTAGAAATTATAAACTTTTTGTTTCCCTGCTGCCGAAACACCAGATTTCAGCGGCGAGAGAAAACGATCTTTCCTACAAAACATCACCCCATCACCACTACCCCGCCCACGCGCTGCACCCAGCGCTACTGCGCCGGACGATGCAGCGTTTTTGTTGACTGTGGTCAGCACACAGGCCAACGCCACAAAACAAAAACGAAAATCTCAAACGAACGACGAATGTTGTTGTTGCATAAGATATAGTCCGGCCAGTCAGTAGGCAGCGAATAGTATAACGGGCACTGCGACTGCGAGGTTCGCCGAAGCAGCAGAGCGGCGCATCCCTCCAGCCCGGGTGTACTTCGCGCCGTAACTGTACTGACGTGAGAGACCCTGGGGCGCCGAGTCTGACGTAGGCGGGCGGGCCTGATAAAAAAGGAATTCTTGCAAATAATTGATCACCGAGATAACTACACAACTTGAAGAAAAGAACACTTGACTTGATGGCAAACACATGCTACTTTATAATGAACATCTTACAATGTTTATGTTAGACACGACAGACTTGTGCGAGCACGGGGAGGCGCCGGTGCCTGATGAAAGGTTTATGGAAAGCCCGGCCAGGTCTACATGTTAATTCGAACCTTCCCCGCTTATATGCTAATGAATTCGATCCGTATCGTAACCAGATGCGGCTACTGTAACGAGGAGCGGGTCGAGCACCGTAAAGCAGCCCTTTCGCCTTCACATCTTCATCAATCTTTTCCTTACTGTCCGCCAACCTTCTTATATCCGCCGGCCGCAGATTCCGGCCACTGATGCTGCGAAAGAAAAAGACCCAAAATAAATTGGTCTGCGAAGGAGGCCTCCTATCAGACCGACAGGAGATTTATGGCGGTAGAGGATCGGCGGCAGCCAAGCGTGGAGTAGGCCTGCCCGGACACGCTCCCTGCCGCCGGCTCTCGCAGCTGATCGTGGGCTGCAGTTACGTCCTTGTGACGGCTGCGATTGTCACTTCCTACTCAGCATCATCATCGCTGGCATATCAACGTCAGTATTGCCATATCATCATCATCGTTATCATCATCATTACTATCACCATCACCATCATAATAATGGTGATGATGATGATGCAAATCATAAACTTCTATAATTTCAAACTCACTCTGCATGATAATAAAGGCTGATCGTTCATCTATTGCATGTTGCTCTGAGTAGTGTTCTGTCATTCCACTCAGCTATTCCTGATTCATTCCCATGATTACAATCAGTGAAAAAAACAATATTAATAGATGTGTAAACAACTCATTCCACCTGATCACATGGTAGTCAGTCC
>NC_051389.1:31699315-31709418 GCF_015228065.2 Penaeus monodon
TTCCCAACCCCCCCCCCGGGAGGGGAAAGTATATTTGGGTTCAAAATCCCCCAACACCACGGGGTAAGGGAAATATACGCAGCCACTTCAAAATAGGGGCAGTCGGGGACCTATGCGTCCCGCCCTGAATATGCTGCTTGACCCTCCCCTATTTGACCACCCGATTGATTTGACCGGGCCTTGATAAGCCACCCGTCTCCCAAAAATAAAGGACCAAAGGGGTTTTGTTGCTAGCTGCAGGGCGCCGTGCAGATCGCTCCTCCAGGATCCTGTTTTGGTAAACGGGATGCCAGCAGGGCAAACACACGTGGGAAAGGTTCCCCCCTAGCCCAAAGATGGAATGAATAGGGGGGGTACCCCATCCCTCCAAGGCCTTGGTGCACCGGGAAGCCTTTTTTTCCATCCCTCACTGGTGACCCCCCCATATGGGTGCCTTGGTCCGGCTCACCAATCATTGGGACCTAAACCCCCCCCACCGCGGAAGGGGGCTTCCTTTGGGGGGGGGGGGTTGGCACAGGATTGCCAGAACAAAGCTAAAATCAAAAACGAAAGCCCTCGGGACCCCCGCTAAAATTTCCCCTCAGGTTTACTCCTTTTGGTATGACTTAGTGTTTTAGGAACCCAAATTCAAGAAATAATTACAACAAGGTGTGTGTGTTGTTGTGTTGTGTATAATATATATTAAAATATAATATAATTTAATATTTATAATATATTTAAATAACAATATATACTATATATATATCATCAAATTATACTACTATTTTAATAATACATATTATACTAATATAATAATAATATATATATACTACAAAAATTTTATAAACATAATTATATACATCTAATTATACATACATATATATATACTACATATATATATACATACATATTAAAACAACATATAATATACCATATAAATACAACTTTTAATATATACATACTTTATATTTTAATACATATAAATACATACTATATATTAATACATTATTTTAAAACTATTTTATATATATTACAAAAATATAATACATGGGGGCCCGCGGGGGCCCGAGGTTTAGAGCGTCGGGCTCACGAGGGAATCTGAGTTCGGGGGTTCGAGTCCCGGCCGGCGCGTTGCCCCCTTTGGGGAAGGGAAATTCACCTCGATTGCCTACCACCATGGGGGCCAAACCACCCAAGTCGTCGGGTAAATAGAGATGGTGACTCGATAAAAAAACCGGGCGGAAGGCCATGGCAAACCAAACCCTCTAAATTGCCAAGAACAATCAGGAAGCCCATGATCGTCAAGGCCGCGGTGGCCGAATGGTTAGAGCATCGGACTCAAGACTGTCACGACGGCAATCTGGTTCGAGGGTTCGAGTCACAGGCCGGCGCGTTGTTCCCTTGGGCAAAGGAATTTCATCTCGATTGCCTACCTAGCTACTGGGTGGCCAAGCCAGTCCAAGTCAGTGCTGGTTCCAAGCCCGGATAAAATAGAGAGAATGATTACCTAAAAGGTAACACCGGCACTCTCCGTGGAAAAGGAACTGGGGACCCTACCACGTACTCACTCCAAGAGCATCACAACATGAAAACTACAATTAAGTATCATGCTGCGACCGCGGCGGCTCAGACATGAACCTACGTTAAAAGATAGAAAATATATATACATACATATATATATACTACATATATATATACATACATATATATACATACAATATATATGGGTGGGTGCTTCACGCGCATAGTGATGTGAAGCGATGGTGTGGTAGTCTAGATAGTTTAAGTGCTTGAATGCCTTCTCGCTTGCAGCTTCCACCACTGGCTAGCTCAGTGCGAAAAAGGGAGCAGCTTTTGCATAAGTCTCCCCTGCCAGGTCACAGCCTCTCCATCATCAGACTTCTGCAGTGACTCCTCATGGCCACCCATGGGTAAATGGGCACCTTGCGGTCCCAGGTTAAACTGTGGCGGATCTCGGAGCAGCAGGAGGCCCCAGAGGTACAGAGTTATGGCCCACCGGCGTGTGGACACGCTCTGGCTCCGTACCAACTCCTGCCCCCTAGCACCCTGGGGTAATGGACGGCTCGGGGGAGGTGGGCCTTGCTAAGTCCTCCTCCCCCCTAGAAGACCCACCGGAAACGTCAAAATAAATGGATATGCTGGGGGGAAGGGTGTTGTCCCTCCCACCCAGCAAGTAAGTCGGGCTGTGGGCCCCGCTGGGAGGGCAATGTTGGGGTGCAGGATTGGAACGAGATTTACTAGTCCCGCCTGCGCCCCAGGAGGCGCCAACCCACCATGAAAATTGTGGGGCAAAGCCCTCGGGAACCCCACAGGCGGATGGGTGGTCCCACAGCCTACCGACCCCCTTTATTTGGGGCTATGTCAGCGGGGGCGGCAGAGGTGACGTGCACCCGGAATGACCACCCGAGGCTTAACCTCAGGAGTGCTTTCCAAGTAGGCGCTTGGAACATCCAGTCCTTGCGCAGGATGAGCGGGTTACCTCTGCTATCACGGGAATTGAAGCGACTGGGAATTGAGGTGGCTGCCCTCTCAGAGGTGAGAAGACCTGGTAGCATGATCAGTGTGGGTGGTACACCTACTACTGGTTGGGCTGCAGCAATGGTCACCACCTCCAGGGTGTAGCCATAGCCATCTCCAGCCGACTTCAGCCCTCGGTAGTTGAGGTGACACCAGTTGATGAGTGTATTATGGCATTGAGACTGAAGCATGCTTTTGGTTTCATGTCTCTTATTGCTGTATATGCCCCTACCGGTGTATATAAAATTGATGTGAAAGAGGCGTTCTATGCCAAACTGACATCTGTGGCAGACAATTGCTCCCGGCGAGATATTCGCATTGTTCTGGGTGACTTCAATGCGGTATCTGGCTGTGACCGAGCTGGCTATGAGATGTCTGTCAGCCCCCATAGCTCGGGAGCGAGAATAGCCTCCTTGTCCAGGACTTTGCTAGGTCCAGAAAATGAGGATCTCTGGCTCCTGGTACCAGCGCTCCAACCCACATCGCTGGACATGGTACAGCAATACGGGTACAATGGCCAAGGAGATCGACCACATTCTTGTTAGCACGCAATGGAGGATCCTCCAGAACTGCAGGGTTTACCGGAGTGCCGAGTTCTGTGGCACCGACCAATAGGCTGCTTGTGGCTAACCTGCGGGTCCACTTCAAAACTCCCCGTCCCTCCATTGGCCACCCTAAGGTGTTTCACCTGGACAGACTAAGGGAGGAGTGTGCCCGTGGATTCACCATGGCAGTCTCTGACCGATTCACAGAACTCTATAACCTGACGGACCCAGTTGCTCTGTGGGAGCTCTTCAAGCGCGTAACACTCGAAACAGCTCAGGAGTCCATTGGCGTACGCCCGAGGGCAAGACAGAATTCCATCTCCCTGGAGACATTAGAGGCCACTGAAGCATGTCGCAAGGCTCGGCTGAATGGGATTGATTGATTATTTAAAATTATCTGCTGCGTCAACAGCTAAGGTCATTATCGCCGAATGCCTTGTTAAATAGAAATATTAAAATATTTAAAACTTTTAAAATCTATCAATAAATATCTTACAAATAATATTAAATATATTTAAAATCAAAGCAATAAGTATTATGATCCAAGTGTATAAAATTATTGCATAAATATTATGCATGATTAGATTTTATTAAAAATATTAGTCTCCCTAAGGAAACTAATAAGAGCCTCTATATCACAATCTTCCCCCATTACATTTTTCAGTGTATATTGGGGAGACAAGTACATACGTATTTGGTTTGAGAATGTTGCACATCTTTCCACTACATGTGCGATCGGTAATGGCTCTTGGCATCCCTCACAAAGTGTTTGACTTTTAGCCATCATCGGCCCATGAGCCAGTCTCGTGTGCCCGATTCTTAGTCTTGTTAATGCAACTTTTCGGTTGGGATGGATGCTAGTCACACACACACACACATTGGTCACACAAGGTCATCCCTAATCTCTCGCAGTTTGTTTCTGGAGGTATGCCTCCATTGTTCCTTCCATTTATCACGAAGACAACTCCTGATGCTGGGTTTCAAGTCGGTGTGTAGGAGAGGAAAACAAGCATCACAGGGCTGAGCGGCAGCTGCCTTGGCCTCAGCTCGTTCATTCCCACTGATACTAACATGCCCTGGCACCCAACACAGAGTTACGTGTTGACATCAGTGCAAGCCAATCTTGAACCTCCCTCACTACTGGATGTGATGAATTTAAGCTCTTGATTGCTTGCAAGGCACTACGAGAGTCACAATATATCACAATAGAATGGTTCATAAGATCTCTAGTCATCTTAACTGCTGCAAGGATGGCATGTAACTCTGCAGTGAAGATCAAGGCTGCTAGAGAAAGACTGCCAGATGCAGTCTTCCTTCTGCTCACTGCTGCAAAGCCCACACCATTTTCAGACTTTGAACCATCTGTATATATTGCATCTGATCCTTGGTACTTAGAAATATGCTGAAGAAATCTCTCTCTGACTTCTGCTTCGGATCTCTCCCCTTTCCCAATTCCGACCAAATTCATCTCGACTTGATTAGTCCAAGGGGGGAATTGGAGAATTCCAACAGCCAGAACCTTTGTGAGACTTAAATTAAGATCATCCACAAGATTCCTCATTCTCTTACCATAGGATCGGCTATCCTCAAGGGGGTTGAAAACCCATTTGGATACAGGAGATCCCGGAATCCTTTGTAGTCTCGTGTAGTAAATCAGGTTCATGTAGTCCCAGTGTAATGAAAGAGGTTCTCCACTCTCAGCATACAGGTGAAGACCTGAAAGCCCCAGTACAGATTCTGAGAGCTTCATTATGAACTGAGTCTAACATCCGGAGAACAGTGGGAGTTGCAGATGAATAAGCCTCACATCCATAATCAAGCTTACTACGATAAGCGCTCGGTAAAGCCGCAGAAGCGTTGCGTCTGCACCTCAAGATAGATGTGAAAGAACCCGCAAAACACTAAACGCTTTTGTAGCCTACACTTTCAACTGTTTAATGTGAGGCACCCATGTAAGCCTTGAGTCAAAAATTAGACCCAAGTACTTCACCTCTTGGACAAATTGCAGTGGGTTTGCTCCTAAATAGAGGGAAGGATGGAATTTTCCTCGTTTGTGGAAATGTATAGCCATGGTCTTACTTGGGGAAAATTTGAACCCATGATATGTTGCCCACTGTACAACCTGATTTATTGCAGCCTGCATGTGTCCTTACACATCCTGAAGTTTTTTTCCTCCTGACAGTACAGGAAATTTCATCCCATGCAGATTACTGGACAGCACTTGGAAAAACCCTTAAATTCATTTGTAACAAGGCAAATAGGGTCACATTTAAGACCTCCTTGGGGCCCCTGATCTTCCAGGTTAGAGAAACTGTTTTTCCCACCAAAACTTAAATTTCCCTGTTAGAAGGAAGCTTTGTAGAAGGTGGGAAATGCCCCTTCTTAAACCAATGTCATACGTTCAAGAGTATGCCCTGTTTCTTTTTTACACGCTGTTTTTCCCTTTGGTAAATTTTTTATGTTTTAATTTTGAAATTTTCTTTTTCTTAAAAAATTACTTAGTTATTGTTCCTCTTTGTCATTGACCTACCCAATTTATTAGTTAATGTGATCAATATGTTACACGCCCCGCATTACCTAGGTTTCCTGTTTAGGGTATGATCAGTATTTCCTTTAAAACAATTTTTTTTAAGACCTGATGGGCAGTTTTTGTAAAAATTGATCACATTGGACTAATAATTAGGGTAGGCCAAGCAGAATGAGTGAAAAAATAACTAAGAAATTTTTTAGAAAGAAACTTTAAAATTTATTCCCCAAAAGGTAAAACAGTTTAGGTAGACTTTTAAAGATTAATAAAATCATGATAAAGGGAAAAAGTGAAGAGCCCTTTCCCCTTTCCCCCCAAAATAATCATAAAACATTGGCAATTATAAAAGAGCAATGGGGCCCCCTTTAGCACTGTTTGTTCTAACCGACAAAATAAAACAAAAGGTCGGGGATTTCACTTACATAACTTACATCTTTGCCAACCCTTTACAATTAATTAATTCAAAGGGTAGAATTGAGAATTTTTTCTAGAACTTAAAAAAACCATGATTTAAATTTACTCAAATTTCCGGCTTGAAAAAAAAAAGGGATTTGCACAGCAACGTTTCCCTCAATGATGTCGGGCAACTACAAAGTAGTTTTTTGGAAACCCCCAAATTAATTGTTCATTAATTTTTTAGAAAAAAGGGTCAATTTTTTTAAAAATAATCTTGGTTTTTTAATTTATAATTATTTCCCAAAATCTTAACTGTATTATTAAAAATACAATTGATTAATTTCAAAAAAACATTTGATTACGAATAACTAACAGAAAGGAAAAAAAAAATGGTTATGGGTGGATTTTTCAAACGGATCTGGGTTTCCATGACACTTCCAAGTGGTTCATAAGCCTTTTCAAGTCAAAGAAGACTGCTAACATGTGACGTGCTTTGTAAGGAATTCTGTATAGCAGTTTCCACCTCACAAGTGATCTGTGGTCGATCTCAATTTTTTAAACCCCTATTGAATGGGGGCAGCAGTTTTCCTTTTCTAGGGACAAAATTTAACCCGAAATTTACCTTTTTCTCCATCAGTTGCAGATGCAGCTGGTGGAGAAAAAATGGTCTGTAATTTCCTGGTGTGGAAGCCCTTCCCCGGGTTTTGGGACAGATATTATGCTTTTCCAGTGGATGGCACTGTACCCTCCCCATAGATCCTATTGAAAAGGGGCCAGAAAAGGGAACTTCTGGGCTTCCGGTGAATTTTAATTTGGATGAATATCGTCACTTTCTGGGGCAGTCTTACGGGAAGCTGCAAAGCAGGTCCCTCCCTTTTCGCAAAAAAGGGGAATTTTATAGAAGCTTGGGTGCAGTCCCCAACTGAAAAACGACACTGGGTGGGCGTTCCTGCTTTAGCCCAAGGTGGGAGAAACAGGCAGGTAAAAAATGCTTTTCCCGAGGGGGATCCTTTCCCCCGGATTTAGCTCTCATTAGCAAATCTTTTTTTTTCTGTATGATTTTTTGCCATTATCTTCAAAGCAGGTGGGCAGGGGTGTGCTTTTCCACGAACTGTTTCCACAGGCTTCTTTTGACAGGCTCCAGGATTTCTTTTCCTGGGGAAAGGACGGACCTGAGCCCCTTTTTTCAGGGCAAATTTTGCCTAGCAGCGGGCCCCTGTGGATGTGGTGGCCTGGGGTGTCACCGTTGAGGGCCCCTTTGGGGCCCCGCCTGCGGCTCCAAAACCCCCCTTTGAAAGGTCTTTTGAACAGGCTAAAAATTCCTTTTCCCCGGGCAAGGGGGAACCTGGGCCTTTACTTCAGGGTATTCTGCCTAGCAGCGGACCCTTCTGTGGATGTGGGGCGTTTGGAGCTGTCACCGTTGAGGCCTCTGGGCCTTAAAAAAGATGGGTCCAAGACCTTTTTTGGGAGGAGGTTTTCAATGACCCTTTTACTTCTACTCCGTTTTGGGGGAATTCACCAGAGGCAGTTTCAGCAAATTTGGGGGTGAGGTTTAAAGGGAAATGGCAGAGTGTGTGGTTTTAAGAAGCCCCGGGAGCAGGGGTTTTGGGGGGAAGAAAACAATTTTTCCTTTTCCTTATTTCATACTTCTTTTTAAAATTTTTACATTTTTCATTGCTTTTAAGAAACTTCAGAGCTTCCTTTGAGTGGTAAAGCTTTAGACCCTGGACAGTTTTTTCATTCCCTTTTTATGGCCTATTTTACCCCACTTTTCACATACCTTGGTTGTCCCCTTTTCTTTAAAAAGGCAAGAGTTGGCCCCATCCCTTAACCCTAGCAGTGGAAGCACCCATAGGGTTTTTTCCCCCTAGGCTTTTACCTTGAGGGGTACCCCCGCCAAACTTAACTGTTCTGGAAAGACTAACGTTTTTAAAAGTTTTTTAAAGGGTGTGGGGGACTTTTCCAAAACCATCAGCTTTCTTCTTAAAAAAAGTTTTTACCCCGCCCTACATTAAATTCTCAGTTTTCCCCCATAAAAGTTCCCACAGAAAAACCTATAGGTCCCGGGAAAAGAAAATTTTCTTACATGATTGAGGGTTTTTGGGGAGGAGAACATGAAACTTTTAGCCGCAGGGGGTGTTGCATATCGCACGCAGATGGTCACTTCCGTCTGGGGGACGAAACCTCAACATTTAAAAAAGGAAAATTACCCTTCCTGTGGGGGTGATTGCCCAGGGTCACTTTGACCATTCCTCAAAAATATTTTTTTCCCATGTATTCAAAAAAAACAAAACCCCATGATGAACACCATCAATGGGCTTTTCTACTCGGTTTTCGGGGCGTAAACCGAGTAGTTCAAATGTCTGGTTGAGTTCGGGCCCCAAAAGGAATACAGAAGATTTTTCTGCTGACAGATTAAGGTTCCAGGCCCCCCCAAACGCGCCACCACCCATTAGTAGGGTTGGGAAAACCGTGTGTGTTTTTTTATGGGGGGTGTGACTGTTTTATAAAAGAAGGGTGGAAGGAAAAGTAAAGGTTTAGTGTTAAAATTTTGGAGGTGTAAGTGTGTAAAGTGAAAAGGGAGATAACTTTTAGGCTGAGGTCTGCGGGGATTTTTTTTTGGAAAAGAAAAAAAAGCAAAACAAAAAAATTTCTTCCTCTTCCCCTTCAGTTTGAGCATCCACCTCTGGAATTTGGGAACCCGGTTTTAGCAAAGTTTGGTTGTTCTGATATCAGTTAATATAAATCTAGCCTTCTTACAGCCTTTCAGGGGTTGGAGTAGAGAAACCCAGCAATGGCTTAAAGGACACCCGAGCCCAAAAACTTTTTTCGAGCATTCACCCCTTTTCAGAAGCAGAATTTGATGTGTAAATATCATTTGTTTTTTTGACTGGGACCCAGTGAAAGCTCTATGATGGGTATGATATTTTTTTTTATTTTGAAATTTTACTATTGGGGGGCTACAGGAACATTTTGGGAAATTTTTTAAAATGCGAACATCACCAATTTGCTCACAGGGGGGGTGTATTTTCATCCTAAATTGGGTCCCCCAAATCCATAAATATTTTTAAAAGAGTGTTAGACAAAAAACTACCACTCTAATATAAAAGTTAATCTCCAATCCAAAATGGAGATTTAAAAGTAAAAAAAAAAATAAATAAATAAAATAGGCTAATAACTTGAATAAAAACCTTGGTAAAAAAATAAGAAAAAATTTGATATATAAGAAGAACATAAAATTTAGGTCGAAGGCCAAATAAAGAATAACGCCAAAGGGGACCCAAAAAATCACGGACTGCCTGACAACCCCCAAGGTCGGGCAGGGGATCAAGACAAAGTAAAAGAAAGTAAAAAGTAAAATGGCCCCCAAATCATTTTTGGGCGAGATTAATGAAATAAACCTTCCTCCCAGGAGGTACGGACCTCGATAGGGAAGGAAACAAAGTATTTTACTTAGTTTAAATCATGGAAGGCCACTGGAGGTACGGAACCCCCAGGCGTGTTCCTTTTGTGTGAAGTGGTCCTTTTGTACTCTGATACTTTTAGTTCACAAAGGCCCCGCTTTGGGACAGAGAGAGAGTGCCCCCACCCGATGAGATTTTTGCGTGTCACGCGCCAAAACCAAAAGATACCCCGGTGCTCCCTAACAAAACCACTAAAAAAATTTCTAAGCTTTTTGTGGAACAAATCGGCAAAAAAAGGCGCGAAACGAGGTAAATCCCCCAAAGCGAGAAAAGCCCCAAAAAACAGAACGGGACCACAGAACACAGAAGTCAGGACCCCAACTGTCTTCCCCTCTAAAAAAAAGGGCCCCGGAAGAGATCCCCCAGGCCTGCCCCCAGCATGGGGCGAAAAGAAGATATGCAAAATAAGGGTTTGGGCTACCAACCCGATAATCCGTTCCAAAAAGCCAAAGACCCCCAAAAAACCATGGGGAAAACCACCCCCATGTCCCGGGGAGTTCGAACAAAACCAAAGAAACCCCCAAAAAACCGTAAAAAAGGAAGAGAAAAAAACTATTAACGACCATTTTCTCCCCTTTAGGGGCTATTGTGAACTTTAGAAGCGTCGCGAAAATATAAAATAATTTGAAAAAAAAATAAATAAAAAGGAAAGGG
>NC_051389.1:31709518-31727018 GCF_015228065.2 Penaeus monodon
TAATTTTTTTTTTTTTTATTTTATTTTAAAAAAAAAAAACTATATAAAAAAAAAAAAAAAAAATATACCATATTTTTAATTTTTATTAATAAATAAGAAAATTTAATTTTATTATGAAATTTTTTGTTGTGTTAAAATATCTATATCTGTATATATTATAGATAATAAATATATATATAAAAATAAAATTACATTGATATATATTTATTTAATTTTTTACACATTATAAAAAATACTATTTTTTTACATATGTTCACAGATATATAAAATAATATATATATTAAATATTTTAAATAATATATTGTAATATGTAATATAACATATATTATAAAATGTAATTTTCATAATACAAAAAAGTATCAGCTGTGACCACGGCGGCTCAAACTGAACCACCGTAAAAAAAAAAAAATAAAAAAAAAAAAAAAATTATATATTATATATAATATTATATAATTTTAAAATAATTTTATTTTTACATTATACAACTTATATATAATTAATAAGTAGTGTGGGTAAATCTTCATTTTTTATCTCTCTTCCCTCTCTCTTATCACTATCTATTATCTATAATATATTATATATATAACATAATATATTATATATATATATAATAATATATTTTTATTATATATATATATATGTGTGTTTTTATTATTTTATTTTTTTATATTTTAAATTTAATATATATATAATATAGATTTTATTATAATTATATATAATATTATATAATTATATATATATAATTTTTATAAATATAAATAAATAAATAAATAAAAAACACAATAAAATTTTAAAAATATATATATTATATATATATATTATAATATATATATATTTTAATATATTATTTATTATTAGATAGTAGATAGATATATAGGAGAAGAGAGAGAGAGAGATAAATAGATAATAGATATTACACACACACATACTTAAAATATTATATATACAGTATGATATAGTATAATAATAATATAATATATTAATATAATATTATATAATATATTTTTTTTTTTTTTTTTTTTTTTTTTTTTTTTTACGGTGGTTCATTTTTGAGCCGCCGGGGTCACAGCATGATATTAAAATTGTATTTGTATAATAACTACTTTTTATATTGTATAATATAATATATACTTTAAATTATATATATAATATATTATATATATATATATGTAAAATATCATGGTAAAACTATGTAAATACAATAGTATTTATATGTATATATGTGTAAATATTTAATACAATTTAAATATGTATTATATATTATATAATAATATATATATAAATATATATTATACGATTAATATTATACACACAACAAACATACATAAATTTTTTATTTTTTATATATTATTATGGGAATATGTTATATAGTTATAATTTTATATTATAATATATATAAAATTATATTATATATATATTTTATAAAATAATATAATAAACATACTGTACACACACACCACACAACCACCACACACACCACACACCACACACACACACGATACATATATCTAAAACACAGATACACCCACACAATATATATTAAATATATATTTATTATATTTTAAATATATATTATATTTATAATATATATTTTTTTTTTTTTTTTTTTTTTTTTACGGTAATCATTTTTGAGCCCCGTGGTCACACCTGATATTAATTGTTTTTAGATATGTATATTTTAATATATATATATATATATATAAAATAAATATATTATATATATATAATATATATATATAAAATATTTTAAAAATGGTCAAAGGGTAGGGAAAAATCCGGAGCCGGGCCCCCAAAAAACAATTTTTTGTATATATATCATAATAATAATTATAAATATATATTATATATAAATTAATATTTATATATATATATATATATATAAAATATAAAATATATTAACAATACACACTTTTTTCAAGGGCCCATTATTCTACTGCGGACATAGGCCTCTCCATTTACTATTGAGAGTTATTTTGGGGGGCCTTTTCCTAATCCCAGGTCCTCGCACAACACCTGTGCCACGGCGGCGACCCCCCTTAGCCCCCTGCGTTAACTTCTCAAGCATTTTCTTTTTTCTCGCCGTGAGACGGGCTCGAGCCAGCAGTCGACCGGGCCTTTTTACGCTGCCGCGACGAGGAATGAACTCGGCCCAGGGGGTCGGAGCTGTGTTCTAACCACGGACTACGCGGCAGTTTTTATGTATACACACATATGTATGAAGATAGATAGAATATAATAATATAAATATATACATATATATTTATTTTATAGTAACACAACACTATACATAATAATTATAGATAGATAAAAAGGGCATTCTCTCTCTATATATAAAGTGTGTGTGTGGTTTTAACATATTTTAAGGGGGCCCTCCTAGGGCCTCCCATCTTTTGTCATCCCCCCGCAGCCCCCCGGGATCTCGGCGCCCGGGCATCTCGCCCCCGGTCAACGCTTGCAGCATTGTCCTTTCACATGTCTCTAGTAATACTTTCGCTTTTTTTCGTTTATTGTTCTTTTTACTTTGGTTTCCAAAAAGTCGCTTTGTTTGGTTTGCCCTTGCCCCCGTCTCTCGTCTGCGTTTATTTATACGCAGATATTTCTCCCCTCTTCTGTGTTTTTCAGGTCACTTTATCTTTTAAAATTTATCTCCTTTTTTTTATTTTGCTTTTTTGTCACTTTTTCGCCCAGGGAAGTTTCCTTTAAGAAATGTGTGTTTTAGATTCATTTTTTTCCCTTTGTACTTCTTTCTGTGACCCCCTTTAACAGTATTTTTTTTACGTTTTGTCTCGTTATGAAGGTTTTTTAAATTTTTGTTTTTATCTCTTTGCTAATTTTTTTGTACAAAACTTTATGTTTAGAATGATTTTTGGGCGTGGGGAAAAGTCACAAACTTTATAAATATAACCGGGTTTGAGCGGGAAATGTTATTCCCCTCGAAAAAACGGCGTTTTTTTTCCCCCTGGGTTTTTCCTTTGCTGAGCGGAAGTGGAAAACTCGGCCGGGTCTGGGCATCACTCACAGGGGGAAAAATACGGTTAAGTTTTTTTTCCTGTGTTTCGTGTGCATAGGAGCGGGACAGTCCTTTTTTTTTTAAATAAATAAAAACCCCATTTCATAGATTTGCTCCCGTAAAGCTTGGAAACAGTAATATGGGAATATATTTTTTTTTCAATGTTTTTTTCGATTTAAATTTAGCAAACTTTGTTCTCGTGCTAAATGCGGGCTATATCGGCAGCTTTTGTTTTTAAATTTCACGCTACCATTTCCTAGGAATCTGTTGCAGTAAACCCCCTTTGAAATTAATAGGGGCTACGGACCCACAATATCCACCAGGAAATTTTTGGGTGCAGCGGGGGGATTTTTTTTTTTTTATGCTCCCTTTCTGTTTGGGAAATTAATGTTTTTTTTTGTGTATTATTGTCGTAACTAAGTCGTTTAAGGCCCAAAATTAATATGTCCAGCTTAACTCTATTTCGCGGGGTTATATCTGAGTTTACTGAATTTTGGGAAACCACGCATTTTTTGTTTTTTTTGAATTATTGATTTATTTCGGGTTTTTACGTTAGTTTTTTTTATTGACATTTAAGGCTGTTGTGTTATTTTACCGGTTTAATCATTTTTTTTACAGTGTTAAATAATTTCTTTGCTTTTTCTGCTTATATCTGCTGTTATCTAGTTTTTGGGGCTCATGCAGTTTAGGGACTCTGTTTGAAATCCCTTTAAAATAATTTTCCTTTTGGCCGGCTTTTTTTTTTTTTCTGGCTTTTTTTTGTATCCCCTTTTTGTATTTGGCTGATATTTATTTGGGCCCCTGTTTGGTTATGATAAGGGCTGGACGTTCTGTGATTGTAAGGTGGAAAATATTTTTAGTCGCAAAAGGGATTTATCTTTGGGGCCCTGGCAGATTTTTTTACGCCCACGCACTTTTTTTACGAGTTCCCAAAGGGAAATCCAGGCAAGAGAGATACGAGAACTTCAACGCCGCGAGACCCCCCTATAGTCACCGCCCCGCTTTTGTGACTTCCCAGCCGTTCGGATCGCGTGCTGCTGTACAGGGGAAAATCCAACGTTACCCGAGCTGTAGAAGTAATGGTGGGGAAGTTGATTTTTGGGGAGATAATGGAAAAGAAAACGTTTTGGTCACAAAATTCCGAGAGTAAAAGAAAAAAATGATCTCCGACCCCAACAACATGAGAAGCTCTCAGCGCCCTAGCATGAAAGCAGCCTTCCCCAGCTGAAAAAATTTAACCCCCAACCAACCTCGGTCAGAACAAGATGAATGTGCAACGCTCGTAAACGCTTGAGAGGGGCTGAGGAGTTAACCAGGGCCAGCGCAACCCTGGATCCCGGGGGACCTGCCTGGTTTTCCCCACGTATCACCCAAGTACGGGCGTATGAGGGATGAGAGTCCATGGGTTTTGCGAAAAACAACTTCAGCAGCGCAATGCGGAAAGAGGAAGCCCCAGCTTCCCAAGCTTCACGATGCCAGAGGGCCCCTTTCCGCGGGCCTACAATGCAAACTCTTGCCAGGGATCATCCAAGCCGTTTCCCTAGAAGCCGTTTTCCACTCAAAAACCTTTTCCTCACCTGTATACGGGAAACCAAACGGACCAGTGTCGACTCTGCCAATCATGCTCCCCAAATTTCTTTTCTTTGCTAGTTTTCCCCCGTCGTGGGGGGCTCGAGTGTCACCCCCTCAGGGTTTTCCCAGTGCCCCAACTGTGAACTACGTGTTTACAAAGGAAACGGGCCCCCCTTCAGGGGGGGTGCAGCCCCACCCACAAAAAAAAACCAAAAAGTAGGGGGGTGGTTTTGGCCATGAAAAATATAAAGGGGTTTAAACATCGGAACCCATACACCAAGCACCAGGCAAACTGCGGGGATCACTGACTAATCATAAACTCTCCACTTTTTGACAACATCACTGATGGAATCCCTTTAAAGCGCATTTAGGAGCAATTTTAGGGGCACTTCACCCGGCTGATTTTTCAAGGTACTCTACGAAATCAAGATGGTACCGGTCAAGCCCCAGGGGATTTTTTCCTTCGTTTAAAGGGAGGTATTCGGGGAACCGAGATCACGTAAGAAATTTGGCGATCCATCACAGCTCGTGAAGGGGTTTCATAAGGGGTTTCCCCCTCCGGGCTCCTGTTTTTTTGGCCTTAAAAAAGATGGGTCCACCAGATTGCGGGGGGCTAACAAATTTTGGAACCCGGATGGCATCCAACACGTTCCCATTCCCCAAACCAAAGACTGGACCAACGTCGACCGTCCTTTAAAGGGCTCGTACAGTATGCAATCCCCATTTGCACCCCGGCCCAAGAAAGTCACTAAACTACGGGCCCATAGGGGGGTGTGAGTATCCCCGGGCGGGGACGACACAAAAACCCTGCAGAATGTCGTAAAAAGCAAGAAGAGAACCCAAACCCCCACTTTTACCCCGATTTTATGAGGCCGCAGCCAGGCTTTTTGTCAGGGACTGCCCTTTGGCAGCGCCAGGGGGCGAGGCTCCCAAACTCCTGGCCCAAAGGTGACCCCGGGACGTACACAAGGCAACTATCCCCCCGGGAAAAGGGCGATCATGAGATCCCCAGAATGCACGGGCGACCCTCGTGGCCCATGCTGTTAAAGGCACTCGATCCTTGGCTTTTTCGATACCCGGGTCTGAAACAACATCATGAAGCCAAAGACTCTCCAGTTATAGACCCCATGGAATTTTACCCCTTGGGTGAAGGGTGTTCTAACAAGCCTTGGATACCTTATGAGTCTCTTCCCTTTACATTAACCCAGACAACAAAAACATCACCCCGTTTTTGTGGCGACATAAAGGGTTTCCCCGGAGAGTGCTCTTTGGATGGATTCAAGGGGGACGTCTTTCTGCTTTTCTTTGATGCCCCAAGGGAAAACTGGGCATGCTTACATTGAAGTTGCATTTCCAGTCACATATCTATGCTCACTTATGAATAGGATTGTTTATGTGGACCCAAGAAACCAAAAATGATTTATCTCAGGGGAAGACCTTTTCACTAATTTAATCCGACGGACAAGGGGGCTCCCCCACACACTGGGGCCTTGGGGGTGTGGTTTCTAAATCTGGCCCCCTGATGGAGTGTTATTTTACGCCCCAAACCACCCCGTGTTTTTCACCCCACATTTTCCAACATCTCAGGACGCCCCTTTCCGGTGGGCACTGAATGACACAGCAAAGACAATTCGTTAAACCCGGGGGGCAGTTTGGGGACAGTAGTACTATTAGAAATTCCTCATCTGGATTTTGAAGACAAAGGGTCCCCAGATGCAATTTTTCCCAGGGTTGGGGGTGTGACATGCAGAACGAAGAGTCATTTGGGAGGGGACCAGTTTTATCGACCTATGTTTTGGAAGATTCGGCCGGTAATTTTACTTTTTTACGGGGAATTTCCCCCATCAAAGCCCTCGCAGCTGTTTAAGCATTGCCTTTTTGATGATCCCCTTTAAGACAAAACCCTGCTTTTAAGTTAGACCTTTGACAGCACCCCGAAGAAGATACGACATACTTAATCAATACCACTCTTTTTATGGAGGGAGGAAAAATATTTTGGGCAATTCCAAAAATCCAGCCCGAATTGAGACAGGAGATGCCGGGACATTTTTAAAACCCGTGGCGTCTTTCCACAAGCAAAGAAAGTGTCAGAGAACAATGCAACTCTATGCTCAGGGGTGGTGTGATTTAGCCATCAAATCACCCTGGGTCAGCCTGGGTTTAGTGAAGAAAAGGGGGGGGGTTGGGGATTTTGGGACTACCGCAAACTCTCAAATAAATACAGTGACACCTACCCTTTTCCTCGAGATGATTCTGAAGGGGGAGCCCTATGACACCTTTCCACTTGATGTAGGGGGGGGGGGGGGGGGGGAAGGGGGGGGGGGGGGGGAGCAAAACAGTTAGTGTCACCTTGCCGCCCCCCTTTTTTTTGGTCTCAGTGAACTCCCAACACTTTTCCCAAAGAAAATGAAAATTTTTTGTTTTCCCCCCGGGTTTTAGCCCACTTTTGGGATTAGATATATAGGTGATACTTAGGGGGTTTTTAAAAACCTTTAAGGATTGGAAGAAACATTCAGTTGTAAAGGGTTGTGGCTTTAAGTTAAAAGCGGGGAAATGCCCATTTCTGCCACAACACGCTTCCTATTTACCATTTCCCTGAAGGGTGGGACCAGACGTGAAAAAGTAGTTGCGATTGGAGACACCAGCACCAAGGACCATTAAAAAGTCCGGCGTTTTCTTGGGGCAAAAGGTTTCTTCCGGAAGCACATTTAAGGGTTTTGCCAAAATTGCGCTCCACTTCACTTTTAGGGAAAAAAGGGGCAACGTGGGAAAAGGGAGGAAGACCAGCAACAGGCTTTGTCAACTAAAGGAAAGGCTTTTCTAAAGCACCCGTTCTGAAGCAGCCCGATTCACACACCATTTGAATCCATACTGATGCTAAGCTTGCCCTTGGGGTGTCCTCCCCAGAGGGGTACCAAGGAGCACCACTGCCATTCTTTATAGCAGGGAAGGGGGGATCCGAGACACTATCCGGCTATAACTTGAAGCCTAGCAGGGTTGGGTGTTGGGTGTTCTCCATATTTTTATTTTCGTAAGTTTTTTCTTTACTGACCCCCGGGCCTTTTAGTATATACTTCAAGCACGCCCAAGTCCCAAACGAATACACGGGAGCCACGACTTTTCATTTTATGACTTTTACTTAGGTATAAGGAAGGCCCAAAAATATCCCTGACTTTTGTCAGTAATTTTCCCGTCAGTAAAGAAGTTGCCGAGAAACTTGCCCAGGAACAGCATGAAAAATCTCAAGTTAAAGATATACTGTGTTTTTAAGGAAGGAAAGTGCCCCAAAAAACTGCCCAGCCTCTGTCTGCTTTGAGCTAAAAGGGTGGGTTCTATACCGTTTGGGCACATAGGTAAAATTATTATCAACTTTTTTCCCCCCCGAAACTCAGATTTGGCCTTTAAAACAGCCATCACCACCACGGCTATGCCCCAGGGGTACCGGACGTATGAGAAAACCCCGTGGAGTTCTCGGCCTAATATGTTAAGGTGTAGGCTTATGTGGGAAAGATGTCTTACCGCCAACAAACCAGAGGAGTTTCTCAACGGGGCCATGGGGAAAACGCCTCTTTTTCTCACCCCAGAACGATTTTTTAAAGTTATCTGGATAAGCAAACGCCAAAAGGGCTTTAATATTGTCGACCAACAACCCGCTTTATTCAGAGTCCAGGGAAAGGTTCACGCCCCCCAGAGTACACCAAGCTTTCGGGCAAATGGGTGACCCATTTTGGGCACCCGATACCAAACTGATAAAGGGAGGCAATTATTGCACAGAATTTAATGAACTTGGTTTAGTGCTTCACATCACACCCCTTCACAATTCGTTTAACCCCAGGCAAATGGGCTTGTAGAGCGCACAAACGGGTTTTAAAGGCTCTGAGATCAGTTGTTGGAGATCGCCCGGGGACCCGGCATAGTTTTTACAGAGCTGCGTTTTTGCTCTTAATTTGCTATACATGGTCAAAGGGAACAGCCACTGTATCTGCTCCAAAGGGGCATGCATATTCCCTGTAGGTTAAAAAATGAAGCTTTATTTTCTGAAAATGATGATTTTCAAGAAAAGGGTCAGGACGCCCCGGGTGCAGCGCAAGCTTCAAGGATGCGAAGGTGTCTAGGAGATACTATAAAAACAGGGAAGAGGTAATTTCTCCGATGTAGGCAAAAGGTTTGGGACAAAGAGATGGTGCCCAGCCCACTAGGGACCAAAGTGGAGGGTCCTGCTCGGTTGTTAAACGGTTTTGGGCCGTTTTTTCCTTTTTAAATCCCAAAATTTTACCTGGAAAATTCACAGCTCATTTAACCACCTTCCCCTACCTTCCCCATTGAACTGTCCCCCTTGCGATGATGCTGTCAGGGCAGTAGGATGGCCCGTAAATGACGACCCTGGGTTGCAGTCCTGACGTCTTTTTAAGGATCCTTTCTCTTGACAAAAAAATGTCCTAGGGACCCCCTTTTTAGGGCGCCTTCCTGTGCCACATGAAACGGGGTGTGATGAGGTGCCCTTTTTTTAGGGACCCTTTTTTCAGTGCGCCTTTTGGGAGTGCCACACTGATACAAGAAAAACGTTAGAATCATAGGACCCCCAGTGCCCGGGGGTCGGATAGTACCATTTGGGTTGGGATAGTGTTAGTTTTTTTTTTTTGGGGGGAGAATTCAAAAGCGGCCTTGTTTAAAAAAAGGGGATTTTTTTCTCTCACTTCCAACTGTTCCAAACCCAAGAAACCCCAAGCGCTGGTTGCTGACTCCGGACCGGCTTTCCCTTCCCAGAAACATCCTTTTTTTCTTTAAAGCTTCTGGTTTTTTATTTTATTTATATCTAAAAGGTCACGTTTCACCTAATCCACTCCTTGCTACGGTCAGGTCAGCTTCTTGTATTTTTAGGTCCCACTGCGTTTCGACCCCGGGGGGGGGAAGGAAACTGTAATGGCCTCCACGGCCCGCCATCCTGCTTCCCGTCAGCCTCCCGGCCTCGCGCCCCGACATTCGAGCCCCGGGCAAAGCTTGCAGCAGTTGTCCTTTCTACAGCTCATGTAATAGTTTGCATTTCTGTTTTATTTTTCCATTTACATTGGTTCCCAAAAAAGTCGTTTGTTTGAGTTTTCCCTTTGACCCGCCCTTCGCTGCGATTCATTTTTACGCAGATATTTTTTCCCTTCTGTGTGTTTCATGGCATTATATCATTTTAAAATTTTTCCTATTTTTTTTCTTTCTTTTTTGTCCTTTTTTTGTCCAGGGGAAATTTTTTCTCATTTTTAAAAAAAGTGGTTTTAATTCAATTTTTCCATTTTCTTCTTTTGTACTCCCATTATACATGTATTTTTTTACGTTTTTTCCGTTATGAAAGGGCTTTTATATTGATTTTTCTCTCTTGCTAATGTTTTTTTTACAAAAATTTTTGTTTACGAAAGATGTTTGGGGTGGCGGATGACGTCACAAAAATTTTAAATATAAACCCCGTTTAGCGGGGAAAAAAGATTTTCTCCCCGAAACAACGGCGTTTTGCTTCCCCCCGGGTATTTTCCTTTTCTGAGCGGAAGGGGGAAAAAACCCGGCCCGGGTTGGGGATCAAACCGGGAAAAAACGAGTTAAGTTCGTTTTCCTGGCTGTTTCCGTTGTGCATAGGAGTGGGAAAGATCCCTTTTTTTTTAAAGTAAAAATAAGCCAGTTTATAGATTCGCATGCCGTATAAGCTTGTGCTACATATATAGTGAATATTTTTTTTTTCAATGTTTTATTCATTTAAATTTACTAAAATTGTTCTCGTGCTATAATGCCGAGGTCTATAGCAGGCAGTCATTTTATTTTAAATTTTACGTACCACTTCCTAGGAATCTGTTTTTCAGGAACCCCTTTTTAAATTAAAAAATTTTGGGTACGGACCACAATACTCCCCCACAAAAGTTCATACATAATATATTAATACAATAATATAGGGCCCCCGGGGGCCCAGGGTTTAAACACGAAAACCCAAAACATCACGACGGCAATTGACGAGGGTTCGAGCACGTCGGTGCGTGTTCCCCTTTGGGGAAAAACTTCACCTAAATTTCCCGCCCAGCCCCCTGGGGGGGTAAAGGGAGCCCCAAATCGTGCCGGTCCCAAAACCCGGGGAAAAAGAGAAAGGGATTCAAAAAAAAAAAAAAAACCGGGCGGAAGGCAAAGGCAACCACCGCTCTAAATTTCCAAGAAAAACAAAACCCGGTGCCCAGTGGTTAGAGCATCGGACTCAAAAACGTCACAACGGTTCTGATTTTTAGGGTTCGAGCCCCCGCGGCGCGTTTTTCCCTGGGCAAGGATTTACCCGATCCTACCTAGCCCTGGGTGGGGAAACCGCCCAGTCGTGGGCCCCAAGGGCCCGGGTAAATAAGAGAAAGATTACCCAAAAGGGAACACCGGACTCTCCCTGGAAAAGGAACTGGGGGACCCCACCCCGTACTCACTCCCAAAAGCATCCAAACATGAAAACTGCAATTAAGTATCATGCTGTGACCACGGCGGCTCAAACATGACCCTACCGTTAATTGATGATGATATGTACATATATATATAGTACACACACATATGTGTGTATAATATGTTAATATATATATATATATATATATATATATATATATATATATATATATATATATATATATATATATATATACAATATATATGAATGGTAAAACACACAAACATATATATAGAGAGAAAACGAAGAGATAGAGAGAGAGAAAGAGGGAGGAACCTTTTTAAAAATCATTTGTGATGTTACCTTTCGTCTAGCAGCGAGCTTTAGCGTCGGCGATTACATCGCAGGTTGTCGTCAACAGTAATTTTATTCGGGTTATTAATGTTGTTGCTACTACTTTTACTCTTATACTTGTTGGTTTTTTTTTTTTCATTTTGGGTTGTTTTTTTTGTTTAATTTGCTATCAAATTATATAAAGACGTGCGGAACCCTCTCCCTCGTTAAAGCGTTTTTAAAGTGCGGGAGTTGATCCTATAAGCATCTGATAAGTTGTCATTCTTCTTTCTTTCTTCTCCAATCTTGCCTTGCTGTGATTTTGTCGCTTGGGGAGTCGGGGTCTCGAGGGGTTGGTTGG
The DNA here is from genome assembly GCF_015228065.2 of Penaeus monodon. Classification (NCBI taxonomy): domain Eukaryota; kingdom Metazoa; phylum Arthropoda; class Malacostraca; order Decapoda; family Penaeidae; genus Penaeus; species Penaeus monodon. Next base: position 31,721,189 of record NC_051389.1, read on the forward strand.
GGAGGTAAACTGAGTAGAGGTTCTTGATTTTCGTCTTTCTTTACCCGACACATTACTTTTTCTGTCTTTTTCTCTCTCTTTTCATGGCTGAATATATGTTGAGGCGCGTGCCGAGTGTTAGGCACCGACTGTCAGGGACTATCATGAAAATCTTAGTTCGAGAGTCGAGTCACGGACGGCGCGTCCGGGGCAGACTTGACTTCGTTTGCCTACAGACATGGAATCCACATTCAGTGGAACCCAGTTGGGAAATTAAATAGGAAGTTGGCGGCAGGAAGGACATCCGGCTGAAAGAACGCAGAATATGTGTGTGGATCATTCTGCGTGGGCAACCCCCGGGGGGAAGCCAAAAAGTAAGAAAGAAAAACATGCATAGAGAGGATACATATATGTGTATGTGGTAATAATAAAATTTATATAAAATATATAAATTTTAGATAATATTTTAATATAGTTATAAATATATATGTATATTATATATATAATATTTTTATATATATATTTTAATAATATAATATATATATATTGATATATATATTGATATGTTACATAATATATATTTATGTATATAGACATATATATGTATATGTATACATATACATATATATGTATATGTATATTTTAGGTATGAATGAGAATGAATATCTTCACAATACAACAGATGTATTTGACCGGTTTCGATTGTATCTTCGTCAGAAATACAGGTGAAACCGGTCAAATACATCTCTTATATTGTGAAGATATTCATTCTCATTCATACCTTTTGTACATCTGTCATTATGAATACGGTTCAACGTATATGTATATATATGTATATGTATGTGTGTGTGTGTGTGTGTGTGTGTGTGCGTGTGTGTGTGTGTGTGTGTGGTGTGTGTGTGTGTGTGTGGGATACAACACACACACACACCACACACACACACACACACCACGTATATATATATATAAATATTATATATTATTATAATATATATAAAAATTTATACTAATATTATATATTATAATATATATATAATATTATAATGCATAACAATATGATGCAAACATTACTACGTATATATATATAATATTTATATATATATAATTATATAAATATATATACATATATATATATTATTTAATAATATATATATATGTATATATATTATATATAATATAATATATATATGTAGAATCCACTTACATGTACTTTTAATTAATTTTAATAATAAAAAAATTATAATAATATATATAATTATATATATATATTATATGTTTATATATATATATAATTTATATCTATATCTATATATATATATATATTATATATTATTTTATACAATATATATGCTATTTTCTGTACAACAGTACTCATAAAAAATTCTTTTTCCCTTTGTCGTGTAAAGAAAAAAAAATTTGTGGATTGCACCGAGTTTGACGACTGAATAATCTTTGGACAACAGGCTTTTAGGAAAAGTGTTCGTCTAAAACTAAGCTGGTTTTAAATTTGAAATGTTTGCAGTTTGGAAAATGCCCAATTGGGTAATAAATATTCTAAATACGACTTACCTTTGAGAATTTATTGTAGGAATATGATTTCTGTAAGTTTGTGTACGTGAGGAGTTTATGTACGGGAAAGTAATGTCGGGGGCCCGGGGGGTTTTCCAAATTCCCAGCCTCATTTTGTTTGGGGTTTTAAAATTTTTTTGTTTTTCCTGTATGGTTTCTGCGCCCGGATGGAGATTTGATTTTTTTTTATTAACCCTATTCCTGTAAAATTCGATCAATTTCTGTGCAATAAAAAGGAGGGAAAAAAAACCCTGGGAATCTTTTAACCCTTTTCCCTAACGAAATTTTGCTGAAAAAAGACCCTCATAACACGTGCCTTGACGCTAAAATGCCCCTGGTTGGCGCGAAAAGCCCTTATGGGGCCGTGCTTTGGGATGGATTATAACCTATAAATGCTATTTTTTACTAAGGACAAATGTTCTGGCGGGGCAAATTGGTCTATTTCTTTTGCATTAAACTTTATGATTACAAACTAGTTTTGGGTATCTTTTTTTTGTTTATAAAAAAATCATTTTCAAAAGGGTTTTAATTTGAAACCCCTCCAAACACGGTTATATATTTAATATTATAATTATATATAAAATATATATAATATAATATATATTTAAATATATAAAATATATATTTTTACACATAATAACCAAATTTAAAAAAATATATGTGTATGTATATATTTGTGTTTATTGTATTAATACAATACAATATTGGTGATATATATATACGATTATATATAATATATAAATTATATATTATATATAAAATATATATATATTTTTAAAAAAATTTTAAAATTAAATATTTTATATATATTAATATATATATATAATTATATTTTCAGTATATATTGTTTATTACATAAAAAAATATATTATGTACACACACACACACCAGATAATGTAATTTTTAATATATATTAAAATATAATAATTAATAATATATATTAATTTTGTGTGGTGTGTGGTGTGTGTGGTGTGTGTGTGTGTGTGTGGTGTGTGTTATAAATCCCCACACCCACCACACACACCACATCAAGACAAACGGGCAGACAAACACACACACACCACACACACACCACCACACCCCAAAAACACACACACCCAACACACACACACACACACAACACACCCAACCACACTTTCCACACATAACACCACACACACACACACACCCACACCCCAAAACCCCACCACCACACACACAAACCCACATACACCCAGAGACAAACACCCTACACAACACACCCCCACACCAAAAAGAAAAAATTTTAAATATATATATATATATATATATATATATATATATATAAATTTTTAATATATATAACACAAATATATGGTTTTATTATTTGCAGTAAAATGTCAAAAACCAATATACACTACTTAGTGGATATAATACGTATTAAAATATAAATAAAATACAAAATAATAATAAAATATAAAATATATTAATATATATATATATATTTTTAATATAATAGTATGTATATAATGTGGGTGTGGGGTGTGTGTGTGGTGGGTGGTGGTTTGTATTTCCGTAATTTGGGATATATCACATACAACATAATAATATAATATGTACACACAACACCACACACCCACACACACACAACACCACACACCAACACAACCAACAACACCCCACACACACACCAACACAACAACACACACACACACACAACCACACACACACACCATACACCACCACCTACACACACATTCACCACTACATTCACACCACACACAACCACAAACACACACACAACAACACGCACACACACACACACACACCCACACACACACCCACACACACATACATACCCACATAATCACAACACCACACACCATATTACACACCACACACAAATAAAAATTTAAAATTATATATTAAAAAATATATAGTATATATATTTATTTTAAAAATCCGCATAAACACCACACAATATTTCACACACACACAACCCCCACAAAACACACAACACACAACACACACAACACCACACACACACCACACCACAAACCCTTTTCACAAACACACACTTACACCACACACCCACAACCCACCCCCCAAAACCCACACACCAACCAAAACCCCATACACAACAAATACACACACACACACACACCCAAAAATTACAACTCACAAAAATATATATTTATTATGTATTTATTATATAAATATATATATTATATATATAATATTACACACACGCATAATGCACACAAAAACCATATAAAACCAAAAACCCGCACCCACAACCCCAAAACCCCACACACACACACACTTACAAAAAACAAAATTACCACCACAAATTATATTATTATATAAAAAATATATTATATATAAAAATATATATATATATATTTTATAAATACATTACCACGCATAATGCACACACACAAAATAAACCACAAAACCGCACACACACACCACACACACACAAAAAACAACCCTTTCCACCACACACACTTACACACCCAAAAAACACAAAAAACCCCCACACCCCACACACCCACACAACACACCAACACAATTACCCCCCAACACAACAAACACAACACAACACAACCCTAAAACACACACAACATATTACACACATACACACACATCAACAAATAATACACACCCCAAAACACCAAAAATTACACACACCACACACCCACACACACACACAAAAACACACACACACACACACACACACCCCACCACCACACACACACCACAAAAACACCCTTAAACACACAACACACCACACCCCAACTTTTAACTAGGTTTGTCTGAGCCCCCGTGGTCCACATGATACTTAAATTTTAGTTTTTATGTTGTGATGCTTTGGAGTAATACGTGGTAGGGTCTCTAGTTCCTTTCCCGGAGAGTGCCGGGGTTATATATAATATATATATATATATATTTATAAAAAATATATATATATATATATTAAAATATATATAAATACACACATACTAAAGCACACACACCCTACACCACAACACACCCACAACCACACACCACCACACCCCACACCACACTTACACATACCACCACACATAAACACCCAAAAACACCACACACACACACACACACACAACCACACCCCACAAACTTCCAAGTTTCTATAGGTAATTTTTTTTCGTTTTTTTTAGATTTCAAAAGGCACAAATGAAACGGGATTTTTGATATGCTTTTTCCGATCTTGGTCATATTTTCCCCGGGCCCTAAGTTTTCCTTCATCCCTCTGCCAGGGGTGACACCTTAAAAAAGAAAAAACAGCCTTTTTAATTTTTTTCATTTAATTTTTATTCGTCGCTATAAATAGTCTGCCCCAACCCACAGTGGGGGCAAAAAGGGGAGAGAGAGATAAAAAGATAATGATAATAGATAGATAGATAGATGATAGATAAAGATAGATAATAGATGATAATGATGATAGATAATAGATTATAGAGAGTGATAGAGAGAGGAGAGAGAGAGGGAGGAAGGAGAGAGAGAGAAGAAGGGGGGAAGAGAAAGGAGGGGGAGGGGAGAGAGAGGAGAGAGAGGGGAGAGAGAGGAGAAAAAGTCATTAGGGCTGTATATCACACACGCAAAAAGTTTGAGGCCGAAAAAATGTTTTGTAAGAAAAATGGAAAAAAGGATAAGAGTTTTAACCACCAAAAAAGGCGATTGCCCCCTAGGTCCCTCCCAAACAGAGAAAGGTCCTTAATACCTTTGTAACAGAGGCGTCCCTATGGCCCTTGATGTCCTTACCTTTAAGCACATATTTCCTTTAAACTTTCGTTATCACTTTTTTTACGGATCATTGGGAGTTATATTACCTTTTTTTTAAAATTTCTACAACTATATTATTGTGTATACACATTCAAGGGTTTTTAGACGGAAGGGGAGCAAAAAAGGTTAAGATTTTTCAGGTTAAAAAAGGTGATAATACTCCGAAAATTTGAAAAATGTGAAAAATAGCCAGAGAAAAAACTTTTTTTAGTAATAAAAAAAGATAAAACTAAAAAAAGTGATTTAGATATACGCGAAGGGTTTGGGAAAAACACGTGATTTAAAACCATTAAAAAAAATAATGACGGGAACTTCTTTGGGGCCCCAACCTACTGACCACCCCGGGACGGGCGAAACCCAAAAACACCGCGAGATTTATTTACTTTTCTGAATGGTCCCTAAGGACCAAAGTTAACCAATCATCAGACCCCCTCTTCGTTGTGCATGTGGGTGGCGGGCCATTTTTTTGTTTTTGGCCGGATGCCCAGCAGGCACGCGGGGGCAGGAGCGGCGGGGG
>NC_051389.1:31732018-31739518 GCF_015228065.2 Penaeus monodon
CATGTGTATGTGTGCGAACAGATATATAGATATATATATATATTATATATATATTATATATAATATATATAATATGGTATTATATATAGTATAATATATTTATATATAGATATATATATATTAGATCTATTGTATATATATATTTATACACCCCACACACACAACATATATGCGTGTTCACGGATATATATATATATATATATATATCTATATATATATAGTATATATATATATATATATCTATATATATGTGTGTGTGGTGTGGTGTGTGTGTGTGTGTGTGTTGTGGTGTGTGTGTGTGTATATATATATAGTATATATTATAATAAGATATTATAATATATATATTAGTATATAATATATGGTTGTGTGTGTTGTGTGTTTGTTTGGGTGTGTGTTGTGTGTGTGTGTGTGTAGCTCTGTCTTGCTCTGTTTGAAGATTTGAAGGTGTGGTGGCCTCGCCCTCGGCCCAGCGTTGGCCCAAGAGGGACGCACACGACCTGAAGATACGGCGGTCGGTTCTCGGAAGTCGGGTCCGGGGTCTTCGGCCAGGTAGGGAAGCGCTTCGGGCAGCTCGGTCGCTCTGTCCGTTGTTTGCCATCCCCACCTTTGCATCTAGGCTGCCTGGGACTGACTCCTGCCAGTCGGAAACCTAACCGTCACACACCTGTGTCGGTATGATATCTCCCAATCTACAGGTTTCCGTATTCCGTAAAGGCAAAGACACAGAGAAATGTTGAAGGTACAATCTACTTCGGAAGGTGAGGCGTCGGCACATCGACTAAGTCGTAAACATGGTCCTTGCGGTGGGGTGGTGGGGGGGGGGGGTTGTTATGTAGTGAATGCAATGAAACCTACGGTAAGTGACGAATGGTGACCTGAGGGAGTCAACTTTCCGCATGCTTGTTAGTTGTTATGGGCCCCTTTGTGTGGTGTCGGAGCGGCCAGAAGCGGTTAAAGAACCCTTTTTTCCGAAGGCACGGTGCGGGAAAGGGATTAAAATATGGTATCTAAAATGAAAATACAAAGTTTAGACCTGAAAACATTAATTTTGAAAGAAGAACTAAAAATATGATTAAAAATGAACCCTTAAAAAAATCTACCGTAACATTAAAACATAAAACACACTGAGGGGTTTTTTCTGCAAACATAGGCTTCCGCTTTTTTTCCTTTGCAGTCCCTTATTTTCTCGTGAGGGATGTTTAAGGTTTTGTACTTGTGGTACCTTGACGAACAGGAACATAAAATACAAAATATATAAAAAAAGGAGGCTCTGGGCACAATTTTTAATGAGGAAAAGGGGGAACATAAAATAACTATGAGAACACATCATAAAATATTTATAATACATCGGCTTTTTTGATATATATACCAGTTTCACATCTGTATGATTTTTTATTTTTTTCGAGCAACAAAACACAAACACCTTATCTGTTACAATTAAGTCACACTGGTGTTCCAAACCGAGCCCAATACACAGGATCTGCCACTACAAATAATGATTAAAGGGGGTGCCTTCGTTCTCCCTGATTTAATATGTCAGGTCAATGTCCCGTTGCAAGTCTTCCGTCCTCAGATAGGCTAGCGGAACAAACAATGCCCGGCGCATTATGAAAAGGTCTAAAGAGATAGGGAGATGTCCGGCAACGTGTCCTTCAGTTTTGTGTGAACCCCCCTGCACAAGTTCAGGCCAGCAGCGGGGTTTAGTAAAAAAAAATGCACGATATGAAGGCTCTTAACCAATGCTTGTCTGTGTGGTTTTCGAGGTTCACCCTTACACTCACTGAAGTAGTGAAAACAGTAAAATATGAATATCAAAGTGTTAAGATAAAAGGGGATGAACATAAAAAAAGACAGAATAAACTATTTTCCCACTAAAAAGGTGAGCAGATAAAATTAGAGTAAATAAAAAACGTTTAAAGAAAGGTCTTTTATCTCGCCTTAATTAGTGAATACCTTGGCGGGGAAGGGTGTGAAACAGGCTTCGTTTGCCTTCCTGCTGAGGTGAACCCGCAAACAGCTAGGGAGATTCTTAATGACCAATTAATAATTTGTTTATTTGTTTTACAGTTTTAAAAGATATAGAGGTCACTACAAGATCGATTCTTTGCCCGCCTTTGCTAACTTAAAAATATTAGGTTCCCGAAAAAGAACTTAATCAGCGGGAAAAGAAACATTCGTTAGAGTGATAAAACTGTTTATTGGTTACAGTTACAAACATACATAATTGCGTCTTTCATTATTTCTGCTTCAAACCCAATATATGTTTTCATCAAGTTGGGTAAGGTATTTTTTTACACCAATAAATAATCATGACCTAACGAGTAGGCTGTTTTTCTTTATCCCCCAAAAGAATAAATTAATCGGATCAAATAATCAGCATTTTTCTGTTTGTGGTCATAACAAAACAAATTGAAATAGAGGAAAAATATAACAAATATTCCATTGATAGGTTCCTAAATATTATTGGTCTCATCATGCGTGATCACACAGGACCACAGGAGCCGTTGCCGTTTGAGGTGGAGGGGGGGGGGGGGCTCACTCAGGGCTTCTTCCTCCCTCAGGAGGGCCTTCAGAGGGGAACAGGGGCTAGAGGACGAGGGCGAGGAAGGAGAAGGAGGACGAGCAGCAGAGGCGAGGAACGTTTCTTTTTTTTTTGAAAAGTCACAAGGATAAAAGTGGAGGAAGGGGAAAGGAACATAAAACTCAAAAGTAAATGTTAAATTTCCGTTCATGACTCGCTGACTTTGGTAACGAGTGTAAAGGGACACTCGGACATAGCAGTAAGGATGTGCAAAATGCCATGCAGCGCGAACTGTTGAGGAGAGTCATGAATCCGGGCAGTGGGGTCATGCAGCAGGAGGAGGGGAAGGCTGCGAACTCCACGGGCTAGGCAGGAACGTGGCGGGCGGCATAAAAGTAGAGTAACCAATAGCATCATCATTGGCAGGGACTATCATCATTACTAATTATTTGATGGTGTCCTTACCGCCTTACGCATTGGTCATGTCAATGGTGTGAATTCTTGGGATTGAAAAAGTATCTTTACTTTAAACCAGGACATCGTATTTGCTTTTTGCCAAGTAACCTTTGGTAAAGTTATGCCTTGCTCGTCTTAAAGTCTAAATTCACGGAAAAAAAAATTCGGATAACTGGAAAGTGGTTACCTGCTTGGAGTTATGATAGTCCAGTGACATAATGAAATGGTAATCCGGTGATAGATATTCTGTTGAGTCATTAATCATACAACTGATGGTCCCTGAGCTGTTGGTCACTACTGCGGTCAAGCACATTAATGACACTGCATATGGAATTCCGCCACATCTAGGTGCATCTCCGTCCTCTAAGCATGGGAAGATATCTTAACACGAAATACCATCTAATTTATTTTAGGGTGAGGCAGAGGACACTGGAAAGCCGTGTTTGCGAGTTTATTCACTTCGGATCGTACCCCCCATTACTATGAATAGCCACGCCGGGGGCAGCAAGCTGCCGGCGGTCCCAGTGCTCTTGCCAAAGCACTCAGGCATGGCCGAAAACGTCACGGTGCGACTGGTCTGGTCACACAGGGCAATTTTCCACGGGGGATTCCAAAACGAGGATATTTACAAGCATTCTTTACATATCAAAGTTGGGACTTCCTGCCGCCACAAGCAACAAACAGCAACCATAAGAGGATCAGCAACGGCGCTATTGGGTTCGAGCACATACATTGGACATTACCTTGCATAGGCTGGGGATAGCCTCACTAAGCAGCCTGTTCTGGAGCCCTTTCCTGCGCGTAGGCCACGTTAACCTGTGACGACGAGAGGAATCCAGATTACTCTTCGTAGAACAGACCTCCTTAGATGGTTGTTGCTAAGCCTTCTTATCCAGAATCCATTTTTTATCCATTCTAGGAACAAATCTGTCACAGAATTCATGTTATCCATGCCGCTTGGTACGCGTTATCCTCTCAACTAACGAACGGCTCACAGTTCTGTCCAGAATTTGCTTTGCCATGTATCTTCTCTAAAGTATCTATCGGTAAGCCTTATTTCTTTTATAGGACGAAATGCGGCGATTGAAACTGCTTCATTAATTATACGATTTTTACCGTTTTTGATACGAGTTATGTGATCATGACAGTAAATGATTATTTCATACCACTGTCAAATTATGATAATCGCTAACACTTTATCAATATTTTTATAATTCATGTTGTTACAATAATGATAAACGATGTATAGTAATAATTAATAATAATCATTAATAATAATCATAATAATAATTAAGATATGATAATAATAGCAAGTACAAGAAATTATAAGCATTATTCTCTTTATCATTTTTATTGTCAATAATTATTAATATGTTTACATGAGAGATATTTGTCATTATGATGATATAGACATTCTTATTATTATAATCCTCATGTATTGATATTATAGCATTAGATTACTGTTATAGTATGACTATATTGTTGTTGTTGTGCTATACTATTATCATATTGTTAGTATTATTATGATCATGGTTGATTATTATGATAATTTTTCTTTATTATCAGTATTACCGACAGTCCATCAAAATAATCATAATCTTGATATTATCATTGCCCTAAGGTCACAGAAATAGCAAACCTAAATCTCGGCATCACAGGGTGTTTCCGATTTATCTTCGACCGTCAGCTAATGAGGGCAAGTTAGGTTGTGAAACCAGATGCAGTTTCGGATGAGATGAAAGACGATATTCGAATGATAATGATAATAATAAAGAAGGGAGGATGATAACAAATAAGATTGATTATCATACTCTAATCATCATATGGAGAATGATTAATAAAAATAAAACTGAAAAATGATTTTGAAATGATAACAGTATCCCCATTATGTTGGTATTATTAGCATTTTCCACAGTATTCCTTAGTATTTATTCCGTATCATCATTATCTATTAATAGTTTTTAATAATAAATATGGAACAATACTATAATAATAATAATAATAATAATAATAATAATAATAAAATAATAATAATAATAATACTATTAATAATACTAATAATAATACTTAATAATGATACTGATAATAATAAATAAGGATTTATAATAATAATAATATTAATAATGCATAGATTGTAATAATAATAATTATAATAAGAATGATACTACTAATGATAATAATGATAGTAATAATAATAATAATAATAATAATAATAATAATATTATCACCATTATTATTATTATTATCATCATCATCATCATTATTGTTATTATTATTATTTATATAGTATTATTAGTATTATTATTATTATTATTATTATTATCATCATTACTATTATGATTATGATGATGATGATAATGATTATTATTATTATTATTATTATTATTATTACTATTATTATTATTATCACTACTACTACTACTACTAATGACATCATTATCACAATCATCATCACCATTTCCTTTATCACCTTATAATTATGCTATGATGACGGTGATGGTGACAGGTGATGATGGTGTTAAAGAGCAGATCCTTTTTTTTTTATGACTGATGGAGCCGGAGGGAGGGAAAGAGGGATACATTATTTAGAATCAATCATAACATCACTCCCTTGGCTGATCTCTGTCATTAGCAACAGACTGTGCATACCACCATTATCTTACAGTTTGTCATGTTTCCAGTGTCACTCCTTGCCATTAGACTGCCCAACGCGGAGGAGCGCAGAGGGCAGGATCGCGGCGCGACCGGTGGGCCAGGGGAGAGCGCAGGTGAGTTTGGAGGTGGGAGGCCGTGAGCGCTCGCGTCGCGCGGTGAATACTGCCAGCGGATAGGCGAAGGGGCTTCATATCGTAGCAGGGTGTTGCCCGGGCCTTTTGTCGCTCACCTCCTGAGGTCTCGCTCGCGTACGCCTAGCCCATGGTTTAAGAAACTGAGGAAAATGCTTGAACATGCGGAGAGTACCTTCCTGGAGCGAGACTCGAGGGAGAGTGACGGGCAGTATTGCCTTACCTGGTCCATTAAGTAATCTCCCAGAATTAAAGAAAAAGTGTCCCACTATTTAACAACAAGCAAACGTTAGCTAGCTATTAACGTCCCGGGCTCCCCTGACGATGCCGATGAGGATCACAGCACAGACAAATAAGAACGCTATCGGCGAAGATGGAGGGAAAACCAAACAGAAAACCCGGCCGTCTGTGGGAGGGACGGCATGTGACAGACAGACCATATATCAGGCCGGATAGTAAGTTAGTCAACAGCAATATAAAACAGGGAGAATAACAACCTAAGTTAACTGTCAGTTCTCTTTATAGCAAACAAGTAACTCCTGAAAAAAAGCCATCAGAGATGAAAACAGGGGCCCTGATCCTGCAGGGTATTCTCAGATACAAGTTCTCTGCATTCGTTCAACTCACAATGAAATTACGGGAAAGGTCTTGTTAGCAGGGCTGCGGGAAAAGAGATATATCTCAAAGGAGATGCCCCGCGAGTTAGTTTTCTTCGAGAAGGCGGAGTTAAACGGCAAAAAGACAAACAAGCCCATCCCGGCGCACGAAGGGAAGCCATTAAAGAACCCGGAACCTTGGGGAGCCCCGGTTCGAGCCCCAGGGAAAAGCATCATAAACGGCGGGCGGGGCTCTGTGGTGGCCGGCGCCGCCGCCATAAATATATAAAGCTGCGCTTATCTCGGTAGTTAGTATGCCTCGCTGTGTCACGGCATTAACGACTACAGATGTGAATTCAATATGACCTCAGCCGGAAAAGGGAAAAGGGAAAATTCGAAAACCGGCGCCTTGTTGTGAGGGCCAAGCGCTATCTGCCATGCACATAGCGCTTGCGAAGGGCGGGTGGTCGTGGGTCTTCGAGCGGCGAGGCTGAGTCCTTTCGATTGGTGTCTGCTGGCAAGAAGCTGTAGGGCGCGTTTGTCTCTTAATCTCTGATTAATTTCAGAAAAAAGAAAAAATTGAGGGGATGCAGCGGAAGGCGTAAACGACAGGACCTGTATGATTGGCAATCACAGTATGATGAATGTTTTCCAAAAACCATTATAAAGAGGGACCATGGAATGGACAATTATTCATGAGAGAGGGGAAGAGACAGTTACAAACAAGTAAAGGTTTCCACAGCATGGAGGTATCTGCAAAACAGTTGGACACTTGTTTTGTCTATCTACAAATTAAAGCAAACACGAGTTCCTGATAATGTGGTAGGAATTGGCTTCAAGACGAGGGAAAAAGAGGTATCTGTGGCTACCCGACCCCACGTCACCCCTTGTTTCCATCTTGCGAAATTCATCCTCGCCACCGAAGTCCTTCCAAATTTTTACACTCATCGGGTATCTCTAAGGATAGCTCTGTCTGCTTCGCAAGAAAAAGACAACTAAAATGCTCATGGAAACTAAATTAGGGAAGAAAAGAACGATATTCAGTAGCTAAGTGTTCGTACATATGGCAATAGTCTTCCTAGAGACAGTTCTTTAACACGCGTATAGAATATTTAATTGGTTGAGGCTGTGAAATTAT
>NC_051389.1:31763145-31768145 GCF_015228065.2 Penaeus monodon
TGTGGTGTCGGAGCGGCCGAGCGGTAAGAACCCTCCGAAGGCACGGTGGGCCAGGGATAAATATGGTATCTAAAATGAAAATGTAAGTTTAGACCTGAAAACATTAAGTGAAAGAACTAAAATAAGATAAAACTGAACCCTTAAAAAATCTACACTTAACATTAAAACACTGAGGGGTTTTCAAACACTAGGCTTCCTCGTTTTCCTTTGCAGTCCCCTCATTTTCTGTGAGGGTATGTTAAGTTTGTACTTGTGGTACCTACGAACAGGAAATAAATACAAATATATAAAAAAGGAGCCTGGGCACAATTTCTTAATGAGGAAAAGGGTAACATAAAATAACTAGGAGAACATCATAAAATATTTAATAATACATCGGCTTTTGATATATATACCAGTTTCACATCTGTATTGATATTTCGAGCAACAAAACACAACACTTATCTGTACAATAAGTCACACTGGTGTTCCACACCCAGCCTAATACACAGGATCTGCCACTACAAATAATGATTAAAGGGGGTGCCTTCGTCTCCCTGATTAATATGTCAGGTCAATGTCCCGTTGCAGTCTTCCGTCCTCAGATCTGGCTTAGAGGAACACTGCCCGCGCATATGAAGTCTAAAGAGCTAGGGAGATGTCCGGCAAGTGTCCTTCAGTTTTTGTGTGACCCCTGCACAAGTCAGGCCAGCGGAGGTTAGTAAAAAAAAATGCACGATATGACAGGCTCTTAACAATGCTTGTGTGGTTTTCGAGTTCACCTTCACTGAGTAGTGAAAACAGTAAAATATGAATATCAAATGTAAGATAAAAGGACTGAACATAAAAAGACAGACTAAATTATTTTCACACTAAAAGGTGAGCAGATAAAATTAGAGTAAATAAAAACGTTAAAAGAAAGGTCTTTATCTCGCCTTAATTAGTGATACCTGGCGGGAAGGGTGAAACAAGGTCGTTTGCCCTGAGGTGACCCGCAAACAGCTGGGGATGCTCTTAATGCCATATGGTAATATTTGTTTATTTGTTTACAGTTAAAATGATATAGAGGTCACTACAAGATCGCTTCTTTGCCCGCCTTTGCTCACTAAAATATTAGGTTCCCGAAAGACTTAATCAGCGAAAAGAACATTCGTAGAGTGATAAACTGTTGTATTGGTTACAGTTACAAACATACATAATTGCCGTATTTCATTATTTCTGCTTCAACCCAATATGATCAAGTTGTAAGGTATTTTTTTACACCAATAAATAATCATGACCTAACGAGTAGTGTTTTTCTTTATCCCAAAAGAATAATTAATCGGATCAAATAATCAGCATTTTCTGTTGTGCGTCATAACAAACAAATTGAATTAGAGGAAAATATATAAATTATTCCATTAATATGTCTAAATATTATTGGTCTCATCATGCGTGATCACACAGACCACAGAGCCGTTTGAGGTGGAGGGGGGGGGGCTCAGAGGGACAGGGGCTGGAGGAGAGGGCGAGGAAGGAGGACGAGCAGCAGATACGAGGACCGGAAAGTCACACGGATAAAAGTGGGAAGGACATAAAACTCAAAGTAAATGTAAATTTCCGTTCATGACTCGCTGCACTTTGGTAACGAGCAAAGGAACATCTCGGACAAGCAGTAAGGATGTGCAATGCCATGCAGCACGAACTGTGAGGAGAGTCATGAATCACGGGCAGTGGGGTCATGCAGCAGGAGGAGGTGGAAGGCGCCGAACTCCACGGCAGGAACGGGCGGGGGCAGTAACAATAGCATCATCATTGGCAGGACTATCATCATTACTAATTATTGATGGTGTCATTACCAGCCTTACGCTTATTGGTCAGTTGTCACTGATTGTGAATTCTGGATTTAAAAGTTATCTTTACTTTAACAGGACATCTATTTGCTTTTTGCCAAGTAACCTTTGGTAACGTTTATGCCTTGCTCTTCTTAAAGTCTAATTCACGGAAAATTCGGAAACTGGAAAGTGGTTACCTGCTTGGAGGTATGATAGTCCAGTGACATAATGGAATGGTAATCCGGTTATTAGATATTCTGTTGAGTATTAATCATACAACTGATGGTCCCTGAGCTGTTGTCACTACTGCGTCAAGCACATTAATTACACTGCATTATAATTCCGCCACATAATAGGTGCATCTCCGTCTCTAAGTATGAATTATCTTCACACAATACTATCTAATTTATTCTAGGGTGAGTCGAGACACTGGAAAGCCGTTTGCGCGTATTACTATTAATCAGCCCCGCCGGGGGCAGCTGACGGTCCCCGTGCTCTTGCCAAGCACTCAGGCAGTCTCCGGTGCGACTGGTCTGGTCACACAGGGCAATTTTCACGGGGATTCCAAAACGAGAATTTACAAGCATTCTTTACATATCAAAGTTGCTTCCTGCCGCCACAGCAACAAAGAGGATCAGCAAGGCGCTATTGGGTTCGAGCATACATGACATACCTGCATGGCCTGGGAAGCCCTCACTCAGCAGCTGTTCTGGAGCCCTTCCTGCGCGAGCCACGTAACCTGTGACGAGAGGAATCCAGATACTCTTCGAGAACAGACTCAGCTGGTTGTTGCTAAGCCTTTCTTATCAGAATTCATTTTCTCCATTCTAGACAATCTGTCACAGAATTCATGTTATCCATGCGCTTGGTCGCTTTATCCTCTGCAACTAACCGAACGTGTCCAGTAATTTGCTGCCATGTATCTTCTCTAAAGTATATATCGTTAACTTATTTCTTTATAGACGAATGCGCTGATTGAAACTTGCTTCATTATTAGTACCATTTTTACCGATACAGAGTTATTGTTATCATGACAGTAATGATTATCATTACCACTGTCAAATTTATGATAATCGCTAACACTCTTATCAATATTTTTATAATCACTGTTGTTACAATAATGATAACGATAATAGTAATAATAATAATAATAATAATAATAATCATAATAATAATAATAATGATAATAATAGCAATACAATACATTATAAGCATTATTCTCTTTATCATTTTTATTGTCAATATTATTAATATTATAATGAATATATTTTTCATTATTATTATCATAGACATTATTATTATTATAATCCTCATTATTGCTATTATTAGCATTATTATTACTATTATTAGTATTACTATTATTGTTGTTGTTGCTAATACTATTATCATTATTGTTATTATTATTATGATCATTGTTATTATTATTATAATTTTTCTTTATTATCAGTATTACCGACGTCATCAACATAATCATAACTCTTGATATTATCATTGCCTAAGTCACAGAAATAGCAACCTAATAGCGGCATCACAGGTGTTTTCCGTTTATCTTCGACCGTCAGCTACTGAGGGCAAAGTTAGTTGTGAACCAGATGCAGATTTCGGATGAGATAGAAGACTGATATTCGAATGATAATGATAATAATAAAGAAGACAATGATAACAATAAGATTTATTATCATAATCATAATCATCATTAATGATAATAATAATAAAAATGAAAATATTTTAATGATAACATTATCATTATTGTTGTTATTATCATTTTCATTATCATTATTATTATTCCTATCATCATTATCATTAATTAGTTTTTATCATAAATATGATAATGATAATAATAATAATAATAATAATAATAATAATAATAATAATAATAATAATAATAATAATAATAATAATGATGATGATAATGATAATAATAATAATAATTATAATAATAATAGTGATAATAATAATAATAATAATAATAATATTATCACCATTATTATTATTATCATCATCATCATCATCATTATTGTTATTATTATTATTATTATTATTATTATTATTATTATTGTTATTATTATTATTATTATCATTATTATTATCATTACTATTATGATGATATGATGATGATGATGATGATGATGATGATGATGATGATGATGATGATGATGATGATGATGATGATGATGATGATGATTATTACTATTATTATTATTATTATCACTACTACTACTACTACTAATGACATCATTATCACAATCATCATCACCATTTCCTTTATCACCCTTATCATTATGCTTATGATGACGGTGATGGTGACAGTGTGATGATGGTGTTAAAGATGCAGAATCCTTTATGACTGATAGGAGCCGGAGGGAAGAGGGATAATATTTAGAATCAATCATTAACATCACTCCCCTTGCTGATCTTGTCATTACCACCATGACTGTTCATACCACCATTACTACAGTTGTCATGTTCCAAGTTGTCACTCCTGCTGCCATTAGACTGCCCACGCGGAGAGCGCAGAGTGGCAGCTCTCGGCGCGACCGGTGGCCCGGGGGCGCAGGTGAGGTGGGCGGCCGTGAGCGCTCGCGTCGCGTGAATTACCTGCAGCGGATAAGGCGAAGGCTCATCTCGAGCAGGTGTTGCCGGGCCTTTTTCTCGCTCCCTCCTGAGGTCTCGCTCCGCCTCGCCGGTCTTAAGAAACTGGAGGAAAAATGCTGACATGCGGAGATTACTTCCTGAGCGAGACTCGAGGGAGACGGAGCAGTATTGCCTTACCTGTCCATAAGTAATCTCCCAGAATAAAGAAAAGTGTCCACTATTTACAACCAAGCAAGCTGTTAGCTATACGTCCAGGGCTCCCCTGACGATGCCGATGAGGATCCACAGCACAGACAAATAGACACGCTATCGGCGCAGATGGAGGGAAACCAAACAGAACCCCGGCCGTCTGTGGAGGACGGCATGTTGACAGACAGACATATATCAGCCGGATAGTAAGTAGTTAAATGCATAAACAGGTATGAATAACAACCTAAGTTAACTGTCAGTTCTCTTTATAGCAACAATACTCCTGAAAAGCCATCAGAGATGAAACAGCGCCCTGATCCTGCAGGTATTCTCAGATACAAGTTCTCTCATCTGTTCATTCACAATGAAATTACGGGAAAGGTCTGTTAGCAGGCTGAGGGAAGAGAATGCTCAAAGGAAGCC
>NC_051389.1:31777554-31787554 GCF_015228065.2 Penaeus monodon
TGTTCGGTAAATATTTGGCTGAGATAGTTAGCCGCACTTTACTGTAATAGCCAACATGTCCGTTCCAGGAGAACCAGCCAGTCATGGCGGAGGAGCCCTAATGCGTCCCGGGACATGGGCGAGACGGGACCACGGATCTATGGCTGTCAGCTCGGGGGGGGGGCACTGTATAGGGGCATGGGCAGAGGAGAAAGTGAAGCTAAGATCACAGTCAGCACTCATCGCGGTTGTAAATCGGTGTTTTACCTTGAGATCGCACTCCTCTTGCCTCCTGCAGCAGGTCTGCCAGGCTCGCGTCCACTTCATCGCCGAACTTCATTTACGTTCCCGTATGTTCACATGACTGCAGATGTATATGTTATATTCAAGGCATTAAACCATACAAAGTACGTTTTTTTAAAAATCATTTCTGGTTTCTTTTTTGTCAAACTGTCGACTGATATCTCCAAGATCACTCAGCGGAATCTCAGAGTTTACTTTCACAAATATTTTATCATTTTGTTCCCAAAAATTCCTCATGAAAGGTGTACGGCATTAATAGTATAAGAAACCACATTTACATAAGAGCTAATGTTGCTAGATCATCTAAAAGAGTAAACATTTTTAGCTGTAATATTATCAAGTGAAATATTGATGCTAATTTGTGTTCTTTTCATATGTTAATTGCTTCATCAAATATACATAAAATGATTATGAAACACCCGGTAGGAACCAGGGATGAAATATTACCTTCTACAATAAAATGCGTTTCACACTTTTTGCACACTGGAGTTTCGAGCTCTGTGTGTTTTAATGTAAGCAAATAACTTTTATATATTTTTCCCCGGGTTTGCAAATCGCCAAGTTTGAATAGAGATGTAAAAAAATATATGATTAAACTCATGCAAATATTTACGTCTATAATTAGGAAAAAAGGCCAAATATACAAAAAGTCTGGGCTAGAAGGCTAATTAGGCTCATCGAGAGGAGGTACGCCCAGAAAAAGACACCGAAAAACACACACTGGGGAAAATTAGAAGCTCTCGCAGCGCCTTCCCATAGGGGGAGGGGGGGGGGCGACGGAGGCCGGTGAATGGCAGAATGAAAGAAGAATAGTCACGGGGTACTGTTCAAGTGATCTATTGTTCTTTTGCATAAAGTCAACACACTCTCTGCGTTGTCTTCCTCGATTCCTTTATTTCTGATAAGTATTTTTAGACTGATCTACAAATCCGTCGGTCAGATTAGGTCACTGCCAACTCGCCCTCCCTCGTCTCGGGCGACACAGCGGGTGACTCGCTCAAGCAGGCGATGTGGTCGAGGAGGTAACGAAGACGATTGTGCAATAACTGCGCTTCATTCTCATTTATTTGTTGTCATTATGATAAGATAAAAGATTATAAAATTATATAATGATCACGGTGATAAAAGGATTAGTGAAAACAATGAAAACAAAGTAAATGACAATAATGATGAAGATAATTAATATACTCGTAAAGATAATTGCAATAATGATATTAATACAACTACAACTAATGATGAAATAATAACAGTATGATAAAGATAATGTCAATAATTATAATGGCAATGATAATAATGATAATGATCATGATGATAATAATAATTATGTTAATACTTACAATAATGATAATGATAATTATAGTAATAATAATACTGATAATAATATTGAAAATAATAATAATAATAATCATTATAATAATAACAATAATAATGATAATAATAGTAATAATAAAAATAATAATAATAATAATAATAATAATAATAATAATAATAATATTATTATTATTATTATGGTAATGATATTAAAGATAAAAATGACAATTATGAAATAATAACGATAATAATGATAACGATAAACATGATGATAATAATAGTAATGATAATAATAATAATAATAATAATAATGATATTAATAATAACAATAATAATTATGATGATAATAATAATCATTATTGTTATTTCGATACTGAAAATGATAATAGTAATAATAATAATGATAATAATAGTAATAATAAGAGTAATAATAAGAGTAATAATAATGCTAATAATGATAATGCTGATAAGAATGAAGATCATGATGATAATAATAATAATGATGATAATGATAGTGATAATGATGGTAATAAAGATATGTTAATGAATTATGAATGATGGTGATGATAAAATAATGACGATGATGGTGATGATGATGATAATGGAATTCATAAAAATAATGATACTAATAACAATAACACTAAGTATAATATGGTATGATGATCATGTTAATGATAATAATAACAATATGATGATGATGATGATGATGATAATAATAATAATAATAATAATAATAATAATAATAATGATAATAATCATAATAATAATAATAATAACAACAAACACAACAATAATAATAATAACAATAATAATAATAATAATAGTAATCATAATAATAATCATAATAATAATAATAATAATAATAATAATAATAATAATAATAATAATAATAATAATAATAATAATAGTAATAATAACAATAATAATAATAATAATAACAACAACAAAAACAACAATAATAATGATAATAATAATAATAATAATAATTATTATTATTATTATTATTATTTTTATTACTCTTATCATCATTATTATTGCTATTATCATTATCATTACTATTATCATTATTGTTATTATGATGATAATAATAATAGTAATAATAGTAGTAGTAGTAATAATAATAATAATAATAATAATGATAATAATAATAATAATAATAATAATATAATAATAATAATAATAATAATAATAATGATAATAATAATAATAATATTATTATTATTAATGATAATAAAAATAATAATATTAATAATAATAATAGCAACAATAATGATAATAGCAATAATAATAATATGATAATAATAATAATTAATAATAACAATAATAATAATAATAATAATAACACAAAAACAATAATAATGATGATAATAAAAATAATAATAATAATAATTTTTTTTTTTTTTTTTTTTTTTTTTTTTTTTTTTTTTTTTTTTTTTTTTTTTTTTTTTTTTTTTTTTTTTTTTTTTTTTTTTTTGTTTTTTTAAAAATTTTAAAATTTTTAATATTTTTAAAAATTTTGTTTTATTTTTTTTTTAATTTTTTTAATAATTTTTAGGTTTTTTTAAAAATTGTTTTTTAAAAATTTTAAAAATTAAAAATTAAAATTAAAAATAATTATTAAAAATTTAAAAATTTTTTTTTTTTTCTAATTTTTAAAAAATTATAAAAAAAAAATTTTTTTAATTACAAATTTTTTATTATTATTTATTATTAATAATAATAAAAATTAAAATTTTAATAATAATAAAAATAACAAAAAGAAAATAAATAATAAAAAATTATAAATAAAAAAAATAAAAATTTAAAAATAATATAATAAAAATAAGTAATAATAATAAAATAAAAATTTAATAATCCAAAAAAAATAAAAATAAAATAATAATAATAATAATAAAAATAAAAAATTATTATTTTTAAAAATTAAAAAAAAAATTAAAATTATCCCAAAAATGGTAATAATTAAAATTTATTTCCAAATTAATTTAAAATTTAATGAAATAAAATAATAATAATAATAATTTTATAATAATAAAAATAATTAAAAAATAAAGGTAAAAAACCAAAAAAAAAAAAAAAAAAAAATAAAAATTTAAAATAAAAAATAAAATAATAATAAAAAAAAAAAAAAAAAAATAAAAATTTAATTTTAATTTTTTAATTTTTAAAAATTAAATTTTAATAATTTTATAATAAAAATTTTTGTTTTTTAATTTTTAATTTTTAAAATTTTTAATTAAAATTTTAAAATTTTTGAATGCTTTTAAATTTTTATTAATAAAATTTTTAAGAATTTTTAATTTTTTCATTAAAATTTTTTTTTTTTTTTTTTAAAATAATTATAATTATTTTTTTTTATTTTTATTTTTTTTATTATTACTTACTATAAAAATAATAATAATAAAATTAATAATTAAAAAACTAATGAAAATTTTTTTTAAAAATTTAAATTGTTAAAAATTAAAAATTAAAATTTTAAAGAATGAAATGTTTTTTAAAATTTAATTTTTTTTTTAATTAAAAATTTAATTATTTTAAAATAAAAATTAAAAATTTTTTAATTTTTAAAATTTATTATTTTTAATTATTATTATTTTATATTATTTTATTGTTTTTTTTATTATTATTATTATTATTATTATTTTTTATTTTATTATTATAGTAATAAATTTTAATAATAATAAAAACCAATTTAAAAATTGAAAAAATAATGATAATAAATAATAATTTTTTGGAAAAATTAACAAAAATAATGTAATAAATTAATAATGATAAAATAATAATGTAATAATAAATAATAAAAATTAATTTTTAAATTAATTTAATTTAAAAAAAACCAACAAAAAAAAATTTTTTAACTTTTTAAAAATTAAAAATTAAAAATTAAAAATTTTAAAAAGTTTTAAAAAGAAAATAAAAATTTAAAAATTATTCTTTAAAAAATTTAAATTATTTTATCAATTTTAAAAATTATTTATTTTTAAAATATAATATAAAAAATTAAAATTATTAGAAATTAAAAAATTTTTTTTTTTTTTTTTTAATTTTATTTTTAAATTTTTTCCCCCCTCTCTCTCTCTCTTTTTTCTCCTAATTCTTCTTATTTTTTTTTTTTGTTTTTTTTTTCTTTTTTTTTTAATTTTTTTTTTTATTTTTGTTCTTTTTTTTTTTTTTTTATTTTTTTTTTTTTTTTTTCATTATTTTTTTTTTTTTTTTTATTTTTTCCCCCCCCCCCTTTCTTTTTCTTCTTTTTCTTTTCTTGCTTTTTTTCTTTTTTTCCGTTTTTTTTCCCTCCTTTTTTTTTAATTCTATTTCTTACCCTTTTTTTCCCCTTTTTTTTTTTCATTTATTCAAAACAAATCTTTTTTTTTTTTTTCTTTTTTATTTTTTTTTTTTCATTTTTTCTCTCCCCGCCTCTCTCTCTCTCTCTCTTTTCTCTCCCCCCCTTCCCCCTTCTCTCTCTTCTTTTCTTTTTTCCTTTTCCTCTCCCCTCCCTCCCCCCTCCTTCTCCTTTCCCTCTCCCTCTCTCCCCCTTTTCTCTCCTCTCTCTCTTCTCTCCCCTCTCCTCTCTGTTCTCCATCCCCCCTTTCTCCTCTCTCTCTCCCTCTCTCTTCTCTCCCCCTCCTTCCCTCCCCATCTCTCTCCCCCCCCCCTTCGTTTTCTATTTTCCTCTCTCCCCTTTTCTCTTCTTTTCTCTCTCTCCTCTTTCCCCCCCCTCTTCCCCTCTTTTTCTCCCTCTCTCTTTTTCCCCCTTTTCCTCTCTCTTCTCTCTCTCTCTTTCTCTCTTTTTTCCCTCCCTCCCTCCTTCTCTCTTTTTTCTCTCTCGCTCCTCTCTTCTCTCTCTTTCTCTCCCCTTCTTCCCCTTCCCCTTCTCTCTCGTCCTTCTCTCTCTCTCTCTCTCTTTCCCCCCTTTCTCCCCTCTCCCCCTCTCTCTCTCCCCCCTCTCCCCCCTTCTTCCCTCCCTCTCCTTTCCCCTCTCCTCCTCTCTCTCTCTTCTCTTTCTCTTTTCTTTTCCTCTCTCTCTCCTTTTTCCCCCCTCTCTCTCTCTCTTTTTCCCCCCCTTTTTCCCTCTCTTTTCCTCCCCTTTTTCTCTCTCTCCCTTTTTCTCTTCTCTTCTCCCCCTCCTCTCTTCTCTTCTCCTCCTCTTCATCTTCTCTCTCTCTCCTCTCTCTCCTCCTCTCCTCTCTCTTCTCTCTCTCTCTCTTTTTCCCTCCCCCTCCCTTTTTCCCCCCCTCTCTCTCTCTCTCCCCTCTCTCTCTCTCTCCCCCCTCTCTCCCCTCTCTTTCCCCTTTTTCTCTCTTCTCTCCTCTTCTCAAATCTCTCTTCTTTCCCCCCTTCCTCCCCTCTCTCCCCATCCTCCCCCCTTTTCCCCTCTCCTCTCTCCCCTCCTCGCCCATCTCCTCTCCTCTCTCCTCCCCCCTCTCCCTCCCCTTTCTTCTCTCTCTCCCCTCCTCTCCTCCTCTCTCTTTCCTTCTCCCGTTTTCTCTCTTTCTCTTCTCTCTCCCCTCTCTCCTCTCTCTCTCCCCCTCTCTCTCTCCTTCCCCCCCTCTCTCTCTCTCCCTCCCCCCCCCTCTCTTTCTCTCTCCTCCCCTCTCCTCGCTCTCCCCTTCTCCCCTTACCTCTCTCTATCTTTCTCTCTCTCTCTCTTTTCCCCGCCTCTCTCTTGTCCCTCCTTTTTGGGCCCTTTTCTCTCCTTCTCTTTCCCCTCTTTCTCTCCCCCTCTCTCTCCCTCCCCCCCTTCTCTCTTCTCTCTCTCTCTCTCATCCCCTTTTTCCTCTCTCTCTCTCTTCCCCCTCTCTCCTCTCTCTTTCTCTCTCCGTCCTCTCTCCCCATCCCTCTCCCCTTCTCTTCTCCTCCCCCTTCTCCCTCCCCCCCTCTCCCCTTTTTCCCCTCTCCCTCTACCCCCCCCTCCCTCCCCCCCCTCCTCCCCTCCCCTTTTCTCTCTCCCCCCCCCCCAGTCCCTTCCTCTCTCTCTCTCCTTTTCTTTTTTCTCCTCCCTCCCCTCTCCCCCCTCCCCCCCCTTCTCTCCCCTTCTCTCTCTTTCCCCCCCTTCTCTTTTTCCTCTCCCCTCCCCCCCTCCCCCCCCCCTCCTCTCTCTCTTTCATCTCTCCCCCCCTTTCCCCTTCTCTTTTCTCCTCTTTCCACCCCTCTCCCTCTTCTCTCTCTTCTCCCCCTTCTCCTCTTCTAAAACCTCTCCTTCTCTCTCTCCTCTTTCTTCCCCTCTTTTCTCTCTTTTCTCTCTTTTCCCCTCTCTTCTCTTTTTTTTTCCTTTTCTCTCCTCCTTTCCCTCCCCCCCTCTCTCTCTTCTCTTTTCCCCCCTCTTTTCCTCTCTCTCTCTTTTTCCCCCCTCTTTTCTCTCTCTCTCTCTCATCCCCTTCTCTCCTCTCTCTCTCTCTCTCTCTCTTTTTCCCCTCTCTCTCTCTCTCTCTTTTTCTCTTTTTCCCCCCTCCCCCTCCCCCCTTCTCTCTCTCTTCTTTTTCTCTTTCTCTCTCCTTCCTCCCCTCCCCTCTCTCTCTCTCTCTCTCCCCTTTCTTTTTCTCTCTCTCTCCCCTCTCCCCCCTTTCCCCACCTCTCTCTCTCTCTCTCCTCTCCCCCTCCCCCTTTTCCCCTCCCTTCTCCCCTCCCCCCTTCCGCTCTCTCTTCATCTCCCTCCCCTTCTCTCCCCTTTCCCTTTCTCTCTTTCCCTCCCCCCCCCCCTCCTCTCTCTCTCTCTCTCCTCTCTAAATTTCTATCTCTCTCGCTCTCTTTCCCCCCCTTTTCCCTCCTCCCCCCCCCCCCCCCCCCCCCTCTCACTCTCTCTCTCTCTCCCCCTCTCTCTCTCTTTTTCCCCTCCCCCCCCCCCCCTCTCTCTCTCTCTCTCTCCCTCTCTCCTTTTTTTTCTCTCTTTCCCCCCCCTTCTCTCTCTCTTTCTCTCTTTTCCTTTTCCCTCCCTCTCCCTCTCCCCCCTCCTTTTCCCCCTCTCTCTCTCTTTTCCTTTCCTCTTCTCTTCTCTCTCTCTCCTTTCCCCCCCCTCCTCTCTCTCTCTCTTCTTTCTCTCTCTTTCCCTCCCTCTCCCCCTCCCTTTTCCTCTCTCCTCTTTTCCCTCCCCCTTTTCTTTCTCTCCCCTCTTTTCTCTCTCTCTTATCCCTCTCCTCTCTCTCCTCCCCTCTCTTCCCCTCTCTCTCTTCTCTCTCTCTCTCTCCTCCCCAAATTCTCTCTCTCTCTCTCTTTTCCTCCCCTCCCTCCCCCCCTCCCCGTCTCTCTCCCCCCTTTTCTCTCTCTCTTCTCCCCTCTGGGTTCTCTTTCTCCCTCTCCTCTCTTTTCTCTTCTCTCCTCCCTCTCTCTTCTCTCTTTTTCTCTCTCCCCTTCTCTCTCTTCCCTCTCTCTTCTCTCTTTTCCTCTCTCTCCCCTCTCTTTTTCCCCTTTCTCCCCCCCCCCCCTCCCCTTTCCCCTCTCTCTCTCTCTCCCTCCTTTTTCTCTCTCTCTGTCTCTCTCCCCCTTCTCTCCTCTCTCTCTCTTTTCCCCCCTACCCCATCTCTATCTCTTTTTCCTTCTCCCCTTTCCCTCTTCTCTCTCTGTCCCTCTGTCCTTTTTTTTTCCCCTTTCCCCTCTCTCCCCCTCTCTCTATTTCTCTCCCCTCTCTCTCTCTCTCTCTCTCTCTCTCTCTTCCCCCCCCTTCTCTCTCTCTCTCCCCTCCCCTTTTTTTCTCTCTCTCTCTCTTTTCCTCCCTATCTCTCTCTCTCTCTCTCTCTCTCTTTCCCTCTCTCTCTCTCTCTCTCTCTCTCTCTCTCTCTCTCTCTCTCTCTCTCTAGCAAAGATGGAGAGAAATGAATACGAAGACGTAGGAAGTACAGAGAGAAAAGGTGATAGATTTTTTTTTTTTTTTTTTAATGAAAGCGGCATTTTGATATAAGAACATATACAAAGAAAAAAAATTGATACGCTTACTGTGACCTTCAGTGTCGGGTCAGTATCAGAGCCTCATGCACACACACACACACACACACACACCACACACACACACACACACACACACACACAACACACACACACACACACACACACAGATACATACACACACATGGATAGATAGATAGATAGATAGAGATAGAGAGAGATGAGTAATAACCATTACACATTGTAGATAAAAATCTGTAAACATTCAATCATCTTGATAATATATTTTCTAAATATAAAAGCAGCCATTATTACTGTGTTTATTGTTTACTGTGTTTAAGCTTCGTAGTGCTTTGCTCCAATCATTTAATGGAATCTATACATTTTTATATTGCTTCACTTATTTACAGAGTAACTCTGCCATACAGTATAAATCAACCAAGCAATATCTGCAAAAATTCATATTACCGAGATACATTTTGACAGACTTTCTTTAAGGGTAAACAACTTTTTTTCATTTGTTTACTGACAGACGCTGCTGCGAGGAACTCCAGAGGCTGCATGTTGTGCACGAAGAGAGGCGATGGAGAGGGTCATTGTAGGCCTGCCAACTGTATCTTGCGAATCCCAATTCGAGGCAGCGGTCCAGATGTTAAGCCGCAATTTCGCTACCAGCTGAAGATCCACAGTCCAGTTCGAATTGTCCCTGCGCATTCAGGGATTTCCTTACACAGAAGTACACGCAGCAACTGCAACCTGCTGCTGTCTAATTAAGCTAAGTGGCTGGACAAAGCTTCTCAGAATTGTTGATTCTAACACATTACCTTGTAATGTCGGAGCATCTAGCAATCAGCATTTTGTTGTAATGGCTGAACAAGTTTGGAAGGAAAGCCGGCAGCAGTCCGAGGACTTGTAAACAATGTAATTTCCGTAAGTTCGGTAATCAGTAAACGAAACCTGTTATACAGAAATATAGTATGCTCGGACGGAGGAGAGCAGGCATGGCAGCAGAGGAGAGGCAGAGTCGAGCGAAGTCACCGCAGACACTGTCATATCCCGACGTCTGCCTGCTGCCCACGCCTCCGAGGTATAGAGGCTGTTGCCGTTGGTAGTGCTAGCTCGCCAATAGAAGTGCGTAGAAAGAAAACTTCTAGTATTAGTATCAATGCCGAAATCCGGATTACTGTTATTAGCCTTATCATTATTGTTTAACTGTTTTATTGCGGTTAATATTATTACCATTACTGTGATTATTGTTGTTGCTATTATAGTTATTCGTAACATCTTTGGTAATGTTATGAATTTTGCAATCATCGTTAACATTTTTCCGTTTATATTATCATTATTCTTATTCTTATTATCATCATTTTATCATTACTTTTATTATATTTGCTACTTTTACATAGTTATTATTATTGTTATTTTTGCTATCCATCATCATCATCATCATCATCATCCATCATATTTATTTTATTATTATTATTATTATTATTATTATTATTATTGTTATTTAATAAAAAGAAGTTATTAGTAA
>NC_051389.1:31797554-31810054 GCF_015228065.2 Penaeus monodon
TATATGTATATATATGTATATATACATAAGTATATATATGTGTTTTATATATATATATATATATATATATATATATATATATATATATATATATATATACATATATACATATGAATGTGTATATATATATAGGTATATATATTTATGTGAACACACGGACAGGCAGAAAGAAACACACAAATAGATATACATATCTCTCTATACATACATACATACATACACACAAATATACACACATACACACACACACACACACACACATATATATGTGTGTGTGTGGACTTGGCCTTCATAAGATTCGCGATGCCTCTAACCCGCTTCGCGCCGTCGCCTCACCCGGCAGAACGCCGTCAGGTCGTACCCGCAAGTAGCGACAATTATCGCGAGGAGACAGGACGCCGTCACCGGCCAGGCAAGGGCGGAGGCCGGGAGTGACGAAGGAGGCAGCTTTTGAATGATTGCGCGGCCTTGGCTTTGTTCTTGCATGAGATAAACAAACAAAGTGTGATTACTCTGCATACATCGAGGTTTGCCATCTGTCGCGGGAGATGGAGAGCCCATGGCGGCCGCGCTCACATCCTACTCATTATTCTCTCCGATAATCGCGCGCGAGGCAAAGGTATCAGTGTGGTCTACTGCTCGATCTTGGTCTGGTGTGTCAACGCGGGACGTCGCCGAGCGCCGCGCTGTCCCTCGACCTGACGGCGATGTCGCCTCCCTCCCGCCCTCAGGCGGACAGCGCGAACGAGACGTCGGTGCAGCGCCGGCGGGAGGGAATGGGAAAGCAAGGCACGGAGAGAGAATGACGAACAGAAATGACCCAGGGACAAGGGAAGCAAAAAATGGCCCAAATAAACTAAAATTCTTCTTATCGAGCTCAACAAGCAGTCATTTGGTATCACATACCCC
Organism: Penaeus monodon; assembly: GCF_015228065.2. NCBI lineage: Eukaryota > Metazoa > Arthropoda > Malacostraca > Decapoda > Penaeidae > Penaeus > Penaeus monodon. The sequence goes on from NC_051389.1 coordinate 31,798,464, forward strand.
AGCCTCACTCGACAGCATGACAGGTGTGCGAAGAACTTCATTCATTCGCAGTCGGAGGCGAGCAGAGAAAGAGAAGCCGAAGAGGTGTCGCAGAAGTCGACTGGTCGCGCCTCCGGTCCGTCCGCGACGCGCCCAGCGGAGACCCTCCTCCGGTAGAGTCTGCATCTGTATCTCACTGTCGGGTAGCCAAGGCGTACTCCGCCAGCGAAGCTTCGCAGCTGGGAGAGAGCAGCGCGTCCGCTCGCGCGATGATGTTGCGGTTAGCACACGTCACGGCCTTGCCTTCTCTTGTGACTTTGAAAGTTCAAGCAGAGGGCGCGGGTCACTGGACTGCGTGCGCTCGGCTCCTCGCTCGCCGATGTCTCGAGAGCGCTCGCGTACGAGCGAGTCTGGTCCTCAAGGGATATCACTCGATGGCTCAAGAAGCAGGTCATGTGGCGGGGAAAGCTGGCTTCTTTCCTCTGCATTCTATTCTTTCAAACAGGAATTCAGCCGAGCAGGGTTCCTCTGCTGCCGGATATAATCTATGCTGCAGAAATAGGATGATCATAAATCGCGTTGTCATGCATTGTATGCTTGCTTATACTTTTTAGACGGATAATTGTTCTTATTTTAGATGAAAAATATTGTGCATTGGTAGGCCAATTATGTCACGGAAAGCATAAACCTCAAGGCAAAACCGTCCAGTCGGGAAAAAACCGCTTAATATCAAAAGTTGCATCGGTGTCGCTGCAGTCGTTTCGTCGGGCGTGAGGTCACGAGGAGTACCTGGCGCTGCCGGGCACAGTTAGACTGCCCCCCCCCCCACCAGGGCCACTGCCATTCCGTGGTTCCTTTCTCAGTGCAGGATCGCCGCTCACCCTACCCTGCAGTGCCCAACCCGCCAGCGGCAAAAAGTAATCCCAGCTGAAGATACAACTATAAGGTCCTGATCACTCTGTAAGCATCTATTTATTTTTGATGACCCTTTATGGATTTCTCACTTTCCCGAACACAAACATACAGGAAGGCATTAACTCCCCCTCTCTCCCTCACTCACCCTCTCCTCTTTCACTTTTTCTCTTTCCTCTCTCTCTCTCTCTCTCTCTCTCTCTCTCTCTCTCTCTCTCTCTCTCTCTCTCTCTCTCTCTCTCTCTCATTCTCTCTCTCTCACTCACTATGCCAGACATAGATCAAATATAATAATTTTGACAGAAGATGAAGCCACCACCTTTTAAACACTGGTGACGCTCACTTAAGCAATACAGTGAGTTTTCGCATCAAGCCTTAAGAAAAGAGGCGAATGTAGCGTGAATTGTTTTCATCGTCCGAAGAAAAATGGAACGTTCGTGCAGTTCGCTGCTAAGTAGAAGAGGGATCGCTTTCATTAACACACCGATGACCAATCAGAATTCATAAGCGCTGAGTCATTACGATCATTTGAGAAATAATAAAACTTTTCTAAACAGCCCATAAAAAAGTAGTTTAGGTTATTATGTTATATTATTACAATAATTCAAGTAAACGTTATGCATTCCGACTCCATTTCAAAGATTTCAGTTGAAACGCCTAAACAGCAAACGGCACCAAAAATCACGACCAAGATAATTAACCCAAGTGAGGTATGATTTAAAGAGGTCCTACACTTGGCATCCTTCTCCTCCCAGAGTCGGCACACTGAAAGCCCAAGATGCACAGTCTGGCCCTCGCCGTAAGTGAACAGTTCGTCACCCTGAAGGAACAAATGGGAAAACGAAGTCCTTCGAATATTCGATATTATATGCAATGATATATTTACAGATAGCATGTAAAGATGAGGAGATAAAGGAGTATATGTATGCATTGTTAGAGAGAAAGAAGGCACTGGCATTTGGTAATTATTGTCATTACAGCTTAACAACATTGCAAACGTAACAAAAATGACGGTCGTCTGCTTCCCATAATTTTATATATTCATTACTGTAGGTTATCATCCAACACCGTTTGAGTTTTCAACCTTTAAGTCGCAAACGCAACTGTCAGTAATGATTTAACACGAATGAATTACACCGGTCTGGCCTTTGGAAGATCGACTTCCACAGCAGAATAAAACAGCAGCAAAAACGATGCATGCTCCGGCTTTGTTTTTCATTCGAAAAACATCAAATCGCTTTATAAAACACCACTGGTTCTCTAGTTCTTTTTTTCACAAAGACGTGAGATTACTTTTTTCATCCGTGATATTAGTTCCTCTTACAAGGAATTATCCTAATAGGGATCAACTGATTAAACTGAGGGCAATAACAGAATTACGCGTTTATTTAGACTGCACTGAAACCTCTGGCGAGAAAGTTGCTGAGAAAGGAGGATAATATATACAAATATACGTACATGTAATGATGAAAAATATAAGTAGTTAGGTGCCTGTTATGGCTTCTCATCTCATGCTCAAAGAATTCCTCTCAGCAAGTTAGCTTTCAGAAGTGTGCTAGAACTGTCATAAACAGATGTGGATCCTGCAATTGCACGAAAGAGGTACAAATATATTGCTCCAGTTTTTTCCCGACTGACATTGAAACGGATGTTTGTTAAGTGTTTCAAACTATCTCCAAGGCCCCGAGGGGCAAAAGGTCGAACAACTATGTTGTTTCTTAGGATAAGTAATTATCCCGGCAGACGAAATATGTTATACCGAAATTATATTGTTGCAGATAAACGCGATCCTTAGATTAACTAATACTGTAAAATCCTTAGCGATATACTACTCCCCCCCCCTCTCTCTCTGTCGTTTTTCGCTTCGGTGGGGGATGCAATCCTCCAAACCTTTAATAGTCTCAGGAAATTCTCTATTATGATCATAGTATCCAAAGGATATGACAAGGTGGAACTCGAGATCGAGAGCCTTGGCACCGTTACAGCACAAACGCTAGCATCCTGTAGCAGTTCCGGCACAAGCCTGCTACAGCTTCCAGTGCCACCTTCAGTCCAACAAGTCAAGCAAGAAGCCACGACGAATAAAAGGATACTAGTGTCATACCACAGATGAAGAGCAGAAATGACCAGCTATTATCCGTGCCATTTCCTGAAACATTCCCGGTTTGAAAAGAGCAAAGCATCTCTTCAGTATCTTCACTCACATGCTAATGATTGCCTCTTACGAAGCGTGAGCCAGTGCTTTCGATGCTAAAACTGCGAGGTGCACATATCATGATACATGCAGTATTGTCAATCCTTCAACAAGATGGCTTTTTATCTATATAAAGAACAAAAGAGAAAATACAAATATTTAGTATCAAAATGCTGAAGTGCTTCTTAATGGTAACACAATGACTGTTAATGCAATTAACACACACGAGAGTGAAGTGGTAATTAAATTTCTTTCATTATAATAGTAACACTGCCAAATTATATGGAGTCTTAATACTCGCCACCCCCTCCAGATTTCGGAAGGCAGTATCTCAGGCAAAATCGGTAAGGTGTATTGTGCCTACATCCATTAGTGTTTCCATGAATCAAACATTTCCTTTAGCAAATACGTATCACTTTGAAGGAAATTGATGTTATAGCAAAGTGTCTTAGGCGGTAGGTTTCAAACCTGGAAAGGCTCTCTCAGGGCATTTTGAATATTTTATGTTATGTCGTAAAACCTAAAAACTAAAAACATAAAAACTAAACCAGCTCTGAAAATAAGTCTAAGGGCGAAAAGCCAGCAGAAATAAAAAGAAACGGACTGTATCCCCACCTACAGCCCTTCCAAGGATGCCCACAGGACTCTTTAGAGGTCATGGAGGGAGACAGCACAGTGAATAATCCAGAAACTCCTGCCTCTACTCCAGCTACAGATCATGAAAAAAAACCCTAAAACAAGCTTCTTATTGATCTGTCAGCAGACTTCGCCACAGCTATAGAGACAATGTTTGTCATAGAAAGAGAGTAATCTTTTCTTGAGGTGACCACCTGCTTTAGTGATGAAAGCGATGCTGTCGCCACACCAAAGAACGAGTCCAACGAAACTGCTGTATTCGCTCTCATTGCATTAGCCTCAGAGGAAATCGTTAACATATCCCAACATCCAGTTTATTTTGGGAGAAAACACCCTTTGGGCTTTCCCCTAAGCCGCCTCACTGAACTGCTGTATATTGTTCAGCAACCAGATGTACTGTACAACAAAACAAAAAAGAAACAAGGCAAGTTCAAATTGCAGGAAAAAAAACATTGTGTACCATCATAGACTAAGCAAAACAAAATTTACAGAACACACTGTGTACTGCTCACAAAATATCTGTCAGCTCCTCTCCCACGAGCACACATCCGATTCATACATAAATATTAGGGTGAACACAGCCAAACTCCAATAGTGTTCCAGTGGAGCAGATTGGGACTCAGAACCAACTACCCCATGCTCTCTCTTGCAATAGCTGAGAGCAACTTTAATATCATCCTTTTCCAAGAAACTTTAGTTCAAGATCCTCTTAATTTCAACATAAACTACACAGCCTTCCATATAACTCTCATTTCCGGCCAAATCAGAGGAATTTCCACCTTTGTAAAAAGCTCTCTGCACTGTCAAAAATTAGATCCAGATTCCTGCTGTGGAACACACACAGAATACGTTGCTATCCAAGTCTCCCTAGAAAACCCTCTAACCTCTTCAAAAGTCTATCACCATAAGAACAATTGGTTCTACAACAAAAGAGTCTGTGAGACCAAGCATGGGACTAAACAGGTTCATAAAGCTATTACACAAAACAAGCTCCATAGCAACTAGAAATTCATTTAACTCTAAAACTCAGTAAACCATAACTTGCAGATATTCATAATGACGCATGGCTCACTCGGTGTGCAAACATAACCACACACACACACATCGCTCAAAGGAGTATGGGTAAAATTTAACATTGCAACTTAACATCGCAAAAAACAAGACCTGCGAACCCAATTCAAGAAGCAAATAATTGTGTGCTCTCCTTTGCTTCACGCTCTGTGTCCTCACAGTTACCTCCTCGCATCGCCAGGACTATCCCAGTGCCAAATTACTACAAGTGGTAAATGATCATCAAACAAACAGAAAAGCCAGCATAATATTCCAAACTACCAATCGGAATTCTACAGTTCTGACAAAAGAACTCACAAAGGAGGATTTCTAAGTCCTTTTTTGTTCAATATCTTGGTGTCCAATAAACCCCCTTCCCCAGTAACACTCCTTCGCTGGCATATGCTGATGACATCAAAAATGCCACTAAACCCTTTGCTTACCAATGCACAACTTACACTTGAACAGATTCACAAAGTGTGTACAGATATTGGACTAAAAACAGAAGAAAAAAATCTGCAAGTGAGAAATCCATGCATCCATTAACTATATATCAGCAATCTCCTTTTAGAATGGATAACTTATTCAGATACCTCGGAATCTGCTTTAATTCTGAACAGATTGCCAATACATGGCTGAAATATTAAGCAGAAGAAAAGCACGTTTCCAAGATCTTCGAAGGTTAACAACGTCCAAGTTGGGAGCAGGTTTCAAAGCTTTAAGACTTTTTTACATTCAGGCTAACAGATCCTTAGTGGATCACAATGCTTCCGCTCTTCTTACACTTTTGCTCGAGCATCTAACCACCCTAAAATCAATACAAAATCAAGCTATGGGATTAATTTTGGCAGTGCCAATGAAGACCAGACTAGCCAACATGCGGGTTGAAACCGTTCTCACTTCCCTGCATATTAGATTACAACTCAGCGAGCCCTATTCTAAAAATGCTATCAAACCCTAAGCCTTCATCTATCAAGGATCTTATGAAAATGACCAATAACAACAGTGTCAATCCCAAATTGAAATGGCATACTTCAGTTATCACAATCACCCAAGTCCCCCCGTGATCACATAATCTATAATTGTTCAACTTGATACCCTACCCATCAAAAAGCATAATGCACACCAACACAAATACACCAGATCATTACAGATATTGAACAGCTCAACTGCAGAGACGACCTTATCTTCACTGATGGGTCAGTAGATCAAACCACAGGCAAGGCTGGAGCAGGATTTTTTACACCCACATCCATTATTGAGTACCAGCTATCACAGGGCGCCTCAACCTTGCAAACTGTGCTTTATGCCGTTAAAGTTATACAATCAGAACATCCCACCACTCCATATGTATCTACACAGTCTCGTTATCTGCTTTGCAAGTTCTCAAGAAAAGTTGTCCCACAGACAGTATGAATCAGATAGCAACAATCCTTCTTCAGCCACAACAAATTTGGGAACAAGGCAAAAATATTACTCTACAGTTGATACCCAACCATGTAACCATGAATTAGCCGATGCAGCTGGTCTCAGGTTAGACTATATCACCAAAAAGTCCCTCCCAGCCTTAGCCAAATTAAAGGTCACTCAAGAAGGCATCTTTTGAAATTTCAAATACTGAACATAGAACATGAACATGTGCAGGATCACCATCAGCAAGATGGTACAAGTCTGTGACCAACTATGACCCGCCATTCTTAATTATGAATAGACACTCAGCTGTAGTTTTCAGACTTCAACTGGAAAATAATGAATGTCAAACCAAATGAAACCAAAGAACCACTTATCCACCATGTCTTAGACTGCCCAGCCGCCTTCGAACTTCGCTCACCCCAATTTGCGTCAGACAAGAAGAGACAGAGCCTAGTTTTGCTAGCACAGCCACAGAGAGCCTAAAATATATGCTTGAAAAGCCGATGCTCAGCGAAAGCTTGTGGAAAAACCTCCTCCATGATAGACAGAAGAGATCTAAGTTTGATCATATAATCAATTTAATAAGCCTATATACTGTAACAACCGCCTAATAAGTATTCACTTTTTTATCCTCTCCTACCGGCCTGCTGCAGCTCAACCCGGGCTAGCCTGAATTTAACTACTAGCATTCATGGTTAGAAAAAAAGGAAATCCACTGCACATGTGGATGACTGACTCAGTCGTCAGGAGGTAATCTGCTCTTTGTTAAGTCTGTCTGTCTGTCTAGCACAGTCCCAAGCACAGGAGATAATGTGCTCTCTCGCTCTCTCTCTCTCTCTCTCTCTCTCTCTCTCTCTCTCTCTCTCTCTCTCTCTCTCTCTCTCTCTCTCTCTCTCTCTCTCTCTCTCTCTCTCTCTCTCTTTCTCTATCTTTCTCTCCATCGTTGTCCCCCCTCTCTCTTTCTCTCTCTGTCTTTTATTTATTTATTTATTTGTATTATTGTTTCACTACTTGGTTTATGCCTTGCTGCATTATTTAACTATTTTCCCAAAGGTTAGTTTATTGCATCTACTTAGCCACCAATCGTATATCAAAATTCATAAAACCAACATTACTGTACATTAAAACTGTGGATTTTCTAAACCTCTAAATGTGCACTTTAAAGACATCCCATTTAGGTATACTGGGATAACTGCCTTTGATGATTCCTCGTGGGTTAGCAGCGCAGATACTGTTCTGCCTTTTTCCCTTTCCCGCCTCTCTCCCTCTTTTCTTTTTTTTTTTTTTCTTTTCTCCTCTCCTCTCCCTTTTCTTCCCCCCCTTTTTCATTTTTTGTTTTTTTTTTTTTTCTTCTTCTCCTCTTCCTCCTTCCTCTCTTTCTCTTTTTTTCTCTTTCTCTCTTTTCTTCTTCTCTCTCTTCCTTCCTCTCCTCTCCTCCTCTCTCTCTTTTCTCTCGTCTCTCCCTCTTTCTGCTTGTTCTCTCTTTCGCTTGTTATCCTCTTCTCTCTCTCCCTCTCTCTCTCTCCGTCTCTCTCTCTCTCTCTCTCTTCTCTCTTGTCTCTCTCTCTCTCTCTTTTCTCTCTCTCTGCTCTCTCTCGCTTCTTCTCTCTCTCTCCTCTTCTCTCTCTCCTCTCCTCTCGTTTGTTTCTTCTCTCTCTCTCTCTCTCCTCTCCTCCTCTCTCTCTCTCTCTCTCTCCTCTCTCTCTCTCTCTCTCTCTCCTCTCTCTCCTCTCCTCTCTCTCTCTCTCCTCTCCCTCTCTCTCTCTCTCCTCTTCTCTCTCTCTCTCTCTCTCGCTTGTTCTCTCTCTCTCTCGCTTGCTCTCTCTCTCTCTCTCTCTCTCTCTCTCTCTCTCTCTCTCTCTCTCTCTCTCTCTCTCTCACTCTCTCTCTCTCTCTCTCTCTCGCTTGTTCTCTCTCTCTCTCGCTTGTTCTCTCTCTCTCTCGCTTGTTCTCTCTCTCTCTCTTCTCTCTCTCTCTCTCTCTCTCTCTCTCTCTCTCTCTCTCCTTCTCTCTCTTCTCTCTCTCTCTCGCTCTCTCTCCTCTCTCTCTCTCTCTCTCCATCCTCCCTCTCTCTCTCTCTCTCGCTCCTCTCTCTCTCTCTCTCTCTCGCTTCTCTCTCTCTCTCTCTCTCGCTCTCTCTCTTGTTCTCTCTCTCTCTCTCTCTCTCTCTCTCTCTCTCTCTCTCTCTCTCTCTCTCTCTCTCCTGTTGGGTGAAATAATAAAAGGAGGCATCGGCAGTTTACTTGAAGGAACTTTCGAGAGCACAGTGGCGACTTTTGACTTCATTTTAAAAACTCCAGCTGGCAGGCGAAGTGGCTTCTTTCTGTGTACAATTATCCCACAGGTATGAGAGAAAGGATCGTTACAGGGTGAATGACAGGCAAAGGTGATATAGATGGAATAAACAGATTCGTGGAAATCGACTAGAGATTTTATATAAGCACTGATTGTGGTCTTTTCAAAAAGCGATGTTCAATTGTGAGCTGTTTTTTCGTTAGCGGATGAAGTACAAACACCTGCTGGACGAACACTAAAGTGCAGCGAGCCATGGCTCGAGTTTCCGTCATTGTAGGGCAGGGTGACCTGAGAATACAAACTCCTCCCGGGAACGTGGTGTGGGAGCTAAGCTAACACAACACAAAGGCTCCCCCACCTTGCACGTACCTCACAATCTTGCAGCAGCAACATGTGTATACGCCTGTGTACTCTGGCCGCGCGCTCTCGCCCCGCTCCCTGCCCGCCCTTCTTAAGTATCCTCGCCCGTCCCTGGTTATTGCAAACTCCTGTGTGATATAGTGTTCGCTTGCATTATCAAAGGAGTTAATCAAACGAGTTTACTATGGAAATTATCCAATAATTCATAACTCGTGATTTATATACGTCAAGATACTAACATTAGGTGAATTAACGAGTTTTAACTACATCCTGTGCGAAACAAGTTGTCGTGGCCAGATCATGGGTTGCGCGGCCACGTCAGCCTCGTCGGCTCTCCATCCATCCTGCTCCGTCAGGCACCGTTCTCGGCCGCCCTCTCCTCTCATGCACTCCCAACATTCATCTTCGTCCCCAAGACCCTCGCAGGAGAGGACAGGACGCCTCGGCCAGGAGGCTGCTACTGGTGCTGCTTTGGCCGCGGGAGCCAACAGCTTCCCTCTAATTAGCATGTCACTCTAAAGCTGTATCTTAAGGTGGCGACTTTTTAGCACGTTAAGTTCTGTTACTGTTCATATTCAAACATAAAGCGAGCGAGGCAGCGGACTGCTCAGCGAGCCTGCAGCAGCGGCCGCCAGCGTACAACAGAGCGAGTGGAGTATGCAAATGATCTTAAAAGAATTCCAGTCCTTGGAGCGATAATCCTTGACCATCAACACTTGGCTCGTCAGTCTAATGAATGAATGAACGACCTTCACACAGGGTCTCCCGGGGGCACGACGCAGGTACTGGACGTGAGGCCCCCGCGGCCCCACAATGGTTCAAGATGCCTCAAGATCTTGGCCATCTTGGGGAACTTACTTGTGCCCGGTGTCTTGGGGCGACTCAGCTGATCTCTGCCTCGTGTCAGCTCGGTCTCCAAACCAGACCTGAAATTTCAATTACCTGTACTCAGCATCCCGGACCCAGCACTTCCTTCGTCACTCTCAGAGCGCATTAAATCCGGCTTCAAGTCGAGAACACCTGCAACCGGGGAGTAATTAGAGGCGCCCGAGGCCTGAGAGCCGAGCGTCGAGACAGGCGCAATGTAGGGAGTTGACGTGCGCCTGATCGAGTAAACAAAGCCCTTGTTGGGGACGAAAGTTACACAAGCGTGCTCTTGGGCCGAAAACATCTCATAACTTGCCTCCGTGAGACGCAAAGACAATAACAAGGGCATCTTTCCCCGACTGAAGCGTGGTCGTTAGAGAAGCAGTGTAACGCTTGCAGCGAAGGAGTGTAGTGGAGGCGCCCCTGGGACTCTCCACCGTTGCTTGGTTCCCACGTTCCGGCGTCTCCGGTGAAGGGTAAGCGAGGCCCCCGGCGGACCACCTCATACATGATATGTTTTTTAATATGTTGCTCCAGTATCCCGCCCTGGGAGCTCCATGTTAAGGGAACATTTTCATTTACATCAACAATTACTGAATGATTTAAATATTTGAATCCATATATAGATTCATAATTTATTTCTTAAAACAATAACGTTAACCGCTGCTGAGGCTTATGCTGTTAGACAGAAGTCTGCATATCAAAGAAGAAGGTAGGATTCAAACCATATAAAGTGAAAGACTATGCTTTACGGACAGTACAAACTTTCTTCATCAGGAAACGCCGCCAACTAGAGCCAGCGGGAGGCGGCGGGCGAGAGGAAGGTGGTTGCCGTCTTCTCCATCATCTTCACACCCCGCTCTCGTGCCGCCCACCACGTAACGATGCCCAAGCCTGTATTCCGAATCACGACGTCCGAAGACACGCCCCTTATAGGCTCTCGAGATACAACTGGAAGACAAACATAGTAGGTTATTCTTCTTCTTTTAACGGTAGGTTCATGTCTGAGCCGCCGTGGTCACAGCATGATACTTAATTGTAGTTTTCATGTTGTGATGCTCTTGGAGTGAGTACGTGGTATGGTCCCCAGTTCCTTTCCACGGAGAGTGCCGGTGTTACCTTTTAGGTAATCATTCTCTCTATTTTATCCGGGCTTGGGACCAGCACTGACTTGGGCTGGCTTGGCCACCCAGTGGCTAGGTAGGCAATCGAGGTGAAGTTTCTTTGCCCAAGGGAACAACGCGTCGGCCTGTGACTCGAACCCTCGAACTCAGATTGCCGTCGCGACAGTGTTGAGTTCGACGCTCTAAATTATTTCGGCCACCGCGGCCTTGACGATCATGGGCTTCCATGATTTTCTTGGCAATTTAGAGCGGTGGTTTGCCATTGCCTTCCGCCCGGTGTTTTTATCGAGTCACCATCTCTATTTACCCGGCACTGACTTGGGCTAATAGGTTATTACGCTCTGTGAAAACAACTTTTGTGGAAGTCAATTGTAACCGCCTCACTACTACTGGCTCAAAACCTGGTTTCCTATAAGGCCCTTGTTATGCTAATACACAGTTAATTGAGATATAATATATATATATATATATATATATATATATATATATATATATATATATAACTACCATATATTTTTGAAATAAGAAACTCGTTAAACAAAATCTTTAAACAACGCTACACTCAAATCATTTCCGGTTTGTTTTTCATAATAGCAATTATTTTCTAAAACGAAAGAAACTTTAACTCTGAATTATGTTCAAATGTGGAAAACCATCCTTCTCAGCAATAGAGGGCATTCTCACCTCCTCAAGCGCTCGTTTAACAAAACTGATCTCAAAATATTAACCTCCCATCCTAACAGATTTGACCTTACCATAGC